>NW_027142856.1:76340-130709 GCF_026170545.1 Melanerpes formicivorus
CAGAATGCTGTACAAAAAAGATAGGCATAGTCCAACAGGATGGCATCTAACAAGTCCAAGTGCTGGGTGCTGCACTTTGGCCACAATAACCCCATGCAGAGCTGCAGGCTGGAGTCAGAGTGGTTGGAGAGCAGCCAGGCACCTGGGGGGTACTGGTTGACAGCCAGCTGAACATGAGCCAGCAGTGTGCCCAGGTGGCCAAGAAGGCCAATGGCATCCTGGCCTGCATCAGGAACAGTGTGGCCAGCAGGAACAGGGAAGTCATTGTGCCCTGTACTCAGCACTGGTTAGGCTGCACCTTGAGTCCTGTGTCCAGTTCTGAGCCCCTGAATTTAATAAGAGACTCTTGAGTGTGTCCAGAGAAGGGCAACAAGGCTGGGGAGGGGTCTGGATCATAGCTCTATGACGAGAGGCTGAAGGAGCTGGGGCTGCTTAGCCTGGAGAAGAGGAGGCTCGGGGAGACCTTATTGCTGTCTACAACTCCCTTAAGGGAGGTTGTAGCCAGGTGAGGGTTGGTCTCTTCTCCCAGACAACCAGCACCAGAACAAGAGGGCACAGTCTCAATCTGTGCCAGGGAAGGTTTAGGCTGGATGTTAGGAGAAAGTTCTTCACAGAATAATTGGCCACTGTGGGAGGTGGTGGAGTCACCATGCCTGGAGGTGTT
Source organism: Melanerpes formicivorus (assembly GCF_026170545.1). Classification (NCBI taxonomy): domain Eukaryota; kingdom Metazoa; phylum Chordata; class Aves; order Piciformes; family Picidae; genus Melanerpes; species Melanerpes formicivorus. Next base: position 77,005 of record NW_027142856.1, read on the forward strand.
CAACAAAGGATTGGACATGACACTTGAAGCCATGGTTTAGTAGTCATGAGGTGTTGGGTGATAGGTTGGACTTGATGATCTCTGAGGATTTTTTCTAACCTTATTGATTCTATGATTCTAAGTAGTAGCAGAGTTTGGGGTATTTCCTTGCTAGGCAGAACCACAGAATCATTTTTGTCAGAAAAGGCCTTTTAAAATCATTTATTCCAGACATTATCTAACTCTTCCAAGGCTGGTGTTAAACCATGTCCCTCAGCACCACATCTCTGTGGTTTTGAAACAACCACATCTTTGGGTTGACTGTCCCAGTCTTTGAGACTGGGTTGACTGTCCCAGTCTTTGAGAATAGTTTCAGTGAAGAAGTTTCTTCTCATAGCTAATCAAAACCTCTCCTGGGACAACTTGAGGCTATTTCATCTCATCCTATCACTCATTACTAGGGAGAAGGGACCAACACCTACCTCATTCCAACCTCCTTTCAGAGAGTTGTAGAGAGCCTCAGCCTCCTTTTTTCCAGACTAAACAACCCCAATTCCCTTATCTGCTTCTCAGAAGGCCTCTTCTCCAGACCCTTCATCAGCTTCATTGCCCTTCTCTGACCTACTTCAGCTCCTCAATGTCTGTCTTGTAGTGAGGACCACATCTCTGAGCCCAGTGTTCAAGGTGTGGCCTTACCAGTGCTGAGGAGAGCAGGAAAATCACTTTCCTAGTCTTGGTGGTCACACTATTCCTGGTAGAGGCCAAGACGTTGCTGTCCTTCTTGGCTACCTGGCAGAGGCCAAGGGTGGGGAATTAGCTCAAGTGGTAGAGCGCTCGCTTAGCATGCGAGAGGTAGCAGGATCGATGCCTGCATTCTCCAGTGCTTTTTATTCCCTTGCCTGCCATCCAGGCCCTTTGCTGGGAATGGTGTCCTGTGTAGGCCATGGAAGCTTACAGCATACCTGGTCTGCAGGGTAGCTAACAGACCCCAAGGCTGGACCAGGAGCAGAATGGGCACTTTCACAGAGGACCTTATTTTCCCCCTCTTGGCTTGACAGTTGTCAATGTCATCCAGGGGTCAGAGGGCTGGAGCACCTCTCCTATGAGGACAGACTGAAAGAGTTGGGGCTGTTCAGTCTAGAGAAAGGAAGGCTCCAAGGTGACCTTATTGTGACCTTCCAGTATCTGAAGGGGGCCTATAAGAAGGCTGGGAAGGGACTTCTCAGGATCTCAGGTAGTGATAGGACTAGGGGGAATGGAATGAAGCTGGAGGTGGGGGAGATTGAGGCTGGAGGTGAGGAGGAAGTTCTCCCCCATGAGAGTGGTGAAGCCCTGGAATGGGTTGTCCAGGGAGGTGGTTGAGGCCCTGTCCCTGGAGGTGTTTAAGGCCAGGCTGGCTGAGGCTGTGGGCAGGCTGATCTAGTGTGGGGTGTCCCTGCCCATGGCAGGGGGCTTGGAACTAGATGATCCTTGTGGTCCCTTCCAACCCTGACTGATTCTATGATTCTATGATCCCAAGTCCTGTGTCCAGTGGAAAGACATCAGTGAAATGGAGAAACTTCAGTGTGTGGTCACCAGAAAGCAGCAAACAGGAAAGAAGACATTCTGCTGGGTGAAAGGACTGAGAACAGTAGGCACGTTCAGTTTGGAGAGATCAGCAGGCTGACCATGACCCTCAGCTTTTGAGAGGAGGCCACTGAGCAGAGGAAGGGCTGTGCATTTTTCTGGTGCCTGAGCAGAGGGCAGGGGGACAGCACAGAGAAATTGCCTCAAAAGAAGCTGCAGGAGATGTGTGAGGTTTTTTTCATCCCTGCAGAGAATCCACCTGTAGAAGACACCACCCAAGGAGGTGGTGGAGTTGTTCTGTTTGTGGTTCTGCACAACCTGAGGTACTAAAGGTTGATGAAGGTGGTGTGGATGTTGGATCTGAGGCTGTTTGAAGCTGGATGGTGGAATGGAGTCATCAGAGCAGGCTGTGTGAGTGTGTGCTGGGCGAGGCCGTGGGCAGGGCCCCCATGACTCCTTCGATAGCTCAGCTGGCAGAGCGGAGGACTGTAGGCTCCCTGCACGGCCATCCTTAGGTCGCTGGTTCGACTCCGGCTCGAAGGAAAGTCCTTTTGGCTCTGCCCAGGCCAGGGGCACCTCTGTCTTTTGGCCCTGATTGGGTGGCTGCTCTTCAAGGGCTGTCTTGCCTGAGGTGAAGAAGGCAGTTTTAGGTGAACTGTTTACAGGGCATGGTGGTCCTGAGCACTGGGGTTGTACCTCCATCAGGAGAGGAAACGGTTGAGTTGTTGAGTGAAGGCAGTTGGATGTTAAGTGTTGTGTGCAGGACATGGTGGGTGAGGGGTAGGTGCCTGGGAGAGGAGAGGCCCCAAGGCAATAGCCAAGAGTGGGGAATTAGCTCAAGTGGTAGAGAGGCCCCAAGGGTAGAAAGCAAGGGTGGGGAATTAGGTCAAGTGGTAGAGCGCTCGCTTAGCATGCGAGAGGCAGCGGGATCGATGCCCGCATTCTCCAATGCTTTTCATTCCCTTGCCTGCCACCCAGGCCTTTTGCTGGGTCCCTGTTTCTTCAGGGACAGTGGCACCATCATGTTGTGCCCAGGCTTTACAGAAGAGGGATGATAGCAAGAGCTGTGTTATGAGCAGTGTGTGCAGTTTCACAGAGGAATTGGTTTCCTCCTCTTCTTGACAGCCATCAAATCTCATCCTCAATTCGGTGCTCAGGTTGGAGAAAGAGGAGATCAGCAGGCACTGCTGGCTGATATTCAGATGTGACATATAGTGTAAATATAAGACTGCTGGAATCCAAATGTTTCACATACATCTTGTAGGGGAGTGAAATTCTACAGCACCTTTGGCTAAATCTGTGCTCTCTAGCATCTGTGCATATACCAATGCCTGCAGGGAGGATGTACCTTTGTTTCTTTCCTTTCCAGGTTCTTCATGCTGCAGCCCAAGACTACAGATGTGTTGATTCCTTTCATTATGCTCAAGATAATTCTTTGCTTGTGGTTCTTCACAACCCCAGGAATCGTTATCATTTGTGCCAACAGACTTGGGATGTGTCATTGCACTCCAATGTTGGATTCAGGTAACTGATTTTTGTCATTGCCATGGATTGAGTTGAACCTGCTGCTGTTATTCACACCCTGCTGCAGGCCTGCCAGCTTCAAAAATGGAAGTACTGGCTGGGACAAAATAGTATGGGGCTTGAAGTTCAGATTGCAACATGGGAAGCTGCCCTGTTTCAGTTGCTGCTTCTGGTTTCCAGGTTCAATAGAATAGAATAGACCAGGTTGGAAGAGACCTTCAAGATCATTGTGTCCAAGGGGACACAGTTTCAAGCTGCGCCAGGGGAGGTTTAGACTCGAGGTGAGGAGAAAGTTCTTCACCAAGCGAGTCGTTCGTCATTGGGATGTGCTGCCCAGGGAGGTGGTGGAATCACCATCCCTGGAGGTGTTGAAGAGGGGATTGGATGTGGCACTTGGTGCCATGGTCTAGTCATGAGGTCTGAGGTGACAGGTTGGACTCGATGATCCTCGAGGTCTCTTCCAACCTTAGTTACACTGTGATACTGTGATATCATCCTATACCTATCATCCAACACCACCTAATCAACTAAACCATGGCACCAAACAGCCTATCAAGTCTCCTCTTGGGTGTTGTTATGATCGTAAGGAGGCTATTAATAGTCAACAGGCAGAACGATTAATAAATATATTAATAACTTTATTAGTCATTAAAAAAATCCCACAGAAAATATTAATGAAACCTATTTACTGGTTCAAAATATTGGGTCGTGGAACAGATCCCTCACCAGCAGGAACAACTAACAATTTAAACAATGTGAGCAAAACTCCAGAAACAACAAACAGCACTTTAAACTGTAAAGGAAAAAGGGAACATCGGCAACAGAGCCAGAGATTGCCCACAGTGTGTGTGGGGAACTCCAGATTTCCCTAGGGCAACAGACCTGTAATAGACGCTTATAAAAATCAGGTTTGGTAATTAGTCACTGATCCTGGCACCCCACAGCACGCCTGGGGATTTAAACCAAGCCAAAATGGCATCGAGCACATGGAACCTGCAGGAGCACAGCTTCACTTTCCGTTGGCGTCTGCAGCTTGTCGCTGAGGCACAATCAGGATTTATCCCTGAAGGCTTTGTAGCCTAAAGCCTTGTAGGAAAGAGGTTGCTGCTGAAGCATACAGAATTTGTTGGCTTCGTAGTTTTGCCTGTTTGGAGAAGTTCTTCTGCTGCAATTCTTCGCAGCGGTGCTTGTTCCTTCTTCCAATGAAAAACTGTCCTGGGGCCTCTCAGCTCCTCCTAGGGTTTGTCTCTCAGCCCAGCGAGACACATCCGCTCTGCTCCTGGGCTTTACAACGCTATGCAGTGAGAGATCTTTGCAGTCCTGTCTGGGTAACCTGAAGCACAGCTTGGATTCCAAGCAAGGCTTGTGACTTACCCCAGAGCTTGGACAATTGCAAGGCAAAGCTCTGGCTCTTTGGGCTGGTACTTGTAGATTTCCTGAGACAATGCTGGCAGTGACAACAAAGATTAAGAGACAAAAACCCGGGACTGTAACCTATAGAATGAGTTTCCTTCAAAGGTGGGCAAAGGCACACACCCCTGGCCCACTTGGACTCCAGGGCATGTTCAGACAAGCCTGGGCAACGTGGGCTTTTTCCTGAAAACCCAGACCTGCTGGCTCCTGCCCCATGGTCTGGTTCAGAGCATTTTTGAGGCTTTTTGTCCCTTCAGGACAGGTGTTGGTCTTTTTCCACTAGGAGGCAGTGGGATGAGAGATGGGGGAGTAGTTTTCTGGCTTGGGATCTTGGCTTGCTTGCTTCTGCTTGCTGCTGCTTTGCACCATGCTTTCTCTGCAAATAGCCTAAGATAATTATGCATTTTGTACCATGTCTTGCTGATTTTGCTCAGTAAACTCTATTCTTATCTCACTTCTTATGTCTCAGTCCTGAGTTTTTCTGTGTTACTTTTTCCCTCACTTCTGTGTTGGGAGAACAGAAACAGGCAGGTTAATCCACTGGTGTGGTTTGACCCGTTTTGTTTTGATTTAAGCCATTACAATCATTCATGTGTCACTCACAGTCATTTTCAATTAAAGCCTGTATGTCTGTGCCTGGGACAATGCTGTGAAATGGAAAGTTTCAAAACTTTTAAATTAAATGTTTCCAAAAGCACTGCATTGTGGTGAAGAGGTCAAAGGAGTTTGTCTCCTCCTCTGTGCTGTTGAGGCCTCATCTGGAATATTATGTCCAGTTCTGCGTCCCCCTGTTAAACCTTTATTAGAATAAACCAAACCAGGTTGGAAGAGACCTTCAAGATCATCGTGTCCAACCCATCAACCAATCCAACCCACCCAAACAGCTAACCCATGGCACCAAGCACCCCATCAAGTCTCCTTCTGAACACCTTCAATGACGGCGACTCCACCACCTCCCCGGGCAGCCCATTCCAATGGGCAATCACTCTCTCTGTGTAGAACTTCTTCCTAACATCCAACCTGAACCTCCCTTGGTGCAGCCTGAGACTGTGTCCTCTTGTTCTGGTACTGGCTGCCTGGGAGAAGAGACCATCATCCGCCTGTCTACAACCTCCCTTCAGGTAGTTGTAGAGAGTGATAAGGTCTCCCCTGAGTCTCCTCTTCTCCAGGCTGAGCAACCCCAGCTCCCTCAGTCTTTCCTCACAGGGCTGTGTTCCAAACCCCTCACCAACTTTGTTGCCCTTCTCTGGACTTGTTCCAGCAAGTCAACATCCTTCCTAAATGAGGGGCCCAGAACTGGACACAGTACTCGAGGTGTGGCCTAACCAGTGCAGTATACAGGGGCAGAATGACCTCCCTGCTCCTGTTGGCCACACTGTTCCTGATGCAGGCCAGGATGCCATTGGCCCTCTTGGCTGCCTGGGCACACTGCAGGCTCATGTTCAGCCTAATAAAGGTTTATTCTAATAAAGGTTTATTCTAATAAAGGAATAGAATGGAATGGAATGGAATGGAATGGAATGGAATGGAATGGAATAGAATAGAATAGAATAGAATAGAATAGAATAGAATAGAATAGAATAGAATAGAATAGAATAGAATAGAATAGAATAGAATAGAATAGAATAGAATAGAATGAATAGACCAGGTTGGAAGAGACCTTCAAGATCATCATGTCTAACCCATCATCCAACACCACTTAATCAACTAAACCATGGCACCAAGCACCCCATCCAGTCTCCTCCTGAACACCTCCAGTGATGGTGACTCCACCACCTCCCCGGGCAGCACATTCCAATGGGCAGTCACTCTGTCTGTGTAGAGCTTCATCCTAACCTCCAGCCTAAACCTCCCCTGAGGCAGCTCCAAGCGTTCTCCAAGTCCAATTCTCTCCAAGTGTTCTTGTCTTGGGTGGAGGCAAAGGAGCACAGCCTGTCAACTGTCCTTGTCTCTTCTCTTCTTCCCCAGTCTCATCTACTGGTGTTGGCCCACGCTGCACCTCGCCTTGCTGACCCTGGTACCAGTGCCAACAGTGCATGTGCACTCCCTTGTGCCAGAGATGTCCCTCTTATGGATTTTATACCCCAGCCCAGGTTGTCCTTGCCCTTTAGGTGATGTTTAGCACGATTTGGGAGGAAAATTGAGTAACATAGCCATGTAAGTTTGGCATGTACATGGTTTTCCTCATTAGCACATTGAGCAGTAGTATTTTTACCTTTGTATGAAACAGCTGGCTCCTGAAGAGTCCAGTAACCATTTCTTGATCTTTCTTTTATTAGAATTACTGTAATTCTAATTTGGGGGATACTTTTTAAGAGCCACACTTGCACCACAGGAGAATTACAAGGCACAATAGGTGACTGTTCCTCCTTGTTAGGAGCTCTATACCTGTGTTTACTTCTTACTTGTGTATTGTGACCTCTTATGGACCACAGATCCACTTAGTAGGATTGTTCCATAGTTGCTGTCTGGAATACACTTCTGTGACCTGCTTATCAGCTGGTTATGGTGGGCCTTGTTACAGCAAATTCTCATGCAAGGGGGAAACTAAATTTCATATGTGGCAGCAGGTTTTGCACCTGCAGATCCCAGTTGCTCTCCCTTCTCTAAAGATATCAGGTCTTGCAGCTCATGCACAACAGTCAAAACTTCAGGAATTGCGTTGTTCAAAGGGTGGGCAGCAGGAGTCTGTGTGTGAAATCCAGTGGATGCTACTGGTCCAAAGGCTTGGGCCTTCAGTGGTTCATGTGCATAAAACATTTCAACTGCAGTAAGGGTGAATGGCCACTCTGTCAGGGAGCTCACTTATTTCAGATGTTATCAAAACTATTCTTTTGCTCAAAGTTAATCTTACTGACATTTGTGTACTGTTTCATAATAAGCACATGACACAAGTTACTGGAAAAGATTAATCCTTTCTGAGAAATGATTCTGAGTCAGACATTGGCAGTAGTGACATCAGAAGACATATTAATAGAATGTGTATTTTTGACTTTGAATGACTGTTTCATTGCCCTAAAATATTTTCCACATGAATAATCTCCTTTTTGTGTATATAAATGTATATTCCTCTTCAAATTATTCTGGTACTGGCAGCTCTAGGATCCAGCCTAGTTTTGCCTTTTGTTTTCAACACCTTTGTTTTTATTGCCTGTGCACTTTTCTTTGGATGCAAGCAAAGTAACCTTGTCCTTACAGCCAGGGATGGCTTAGGCTGGATGTTAGGAGGAAATTCTTCCCAGAAAGAGAGATTGTCCATTGGAATGTGCTGCCCAGGGATGCGGTGGAGTCACCATCCCTGGAGGTGTTTAGGAGGAGACTTGATAGGGTGCTTGGTGCCATGGTTTAGTTGATTAGATGGTGTTGGATAATAGGTTGGACTCAATGACCTCGAAAGTCTCTTCCAACCTGGTCTGGTCTATTCTATTCTATTCTATTCTATTCTATTCTATTCTATTCTATTCTATTCCATTCCATTCCATTCCATTCCATTCCATTCTACAATCAACAGTTTCTCCACACAAGTTTTCCAAAAGCAGGCTCCCCCAACAGTTTAGGAGTATACAGTTTAGGAGCTGGAATAGCTTAAGCTGTGCATAAACTATAGTTCTCTCTAGTCTGTGTACATAGTTTACATATTCTCTTTCTCAAACAACGTAATACTGCAATGATAAGAATAATAAGAAGAACTTCAAAACAGCTTCCTCCATGTTCACAGCCAGAAGCTGTAATGCAGACACAGCTTTTGAATATACAGAATGCAGGATAAACCAGGTTGGAAAAGACATTTGAGATCATCAAGTCCAACCTATCACTCAACACCATCTAATCAACTAAACCATGGCACCAAGTGCCTCATCCAGGCTCTTCCTAAACACCTCCAGTGATGGTGACTCCACCACCTCCCTGGGCAGCACATTCCAATGGCCAATCTCTCTTTCTGGGAAGAATTTCTTCCTAACATCCAGCCTAAATCTCCCCTGGCACAGCTTGAGACTGTGTCCTCTTGTTCTGGTGCTGGTTCCCTGGGAGAAGAGACCAACCCCCACCTGGCTACAAGCTCCCTTCAGGGAGTTGTAGACAGCAAGAAGGTCTCCCCTGAGCCTCCTCTTCTCCAGGCTAAGCAACCCCAGCTCCCTCAGCCTCTTCTCACAGGCTGTACTCCAAACCCCTCCCCAGTTTTGTTGCCCTTCTCTGGACACCTTCCAGCAACTCATCCATCTTAAACTGAGGGCCCCAGAACTGGACACTTGTACTGTGCACTACCCTGTATGATACACACTCTATATACCAGATTTTCCCAGGTACATAGCAAGTACAAGCGTATGGTGTAGCATGCATGTTCTGTCATTGAGTCATAGAATAATTTCTGTTGAAAGTGACCTTTAAGATCTGGAGATCCACCCATTCTCTAACTCTGCCAAGTCTGTTGCTAAACCATGTCGCTCATCACCACAATCCTGCGTCTTTGAAACACCTCCAGTGGTGATGAGCTTAGGCATTCTTTAGAAGACAAGTTTCTAATATCACTTTGCAGAAAGAATAACCAAAACATCAAATATATGATTTATTAAGCAAATACCAGACAGGGAAGAGTACCAGCTCCTGTAAAAGCTGAGTGAAACCCTGCCAAAGGCAAGCTTTCTTTCAAAAGTAGTAGAGCAATGTATGTGTAAAAAACTGAGGAGCCAAGTGATCTTGTTTGGCCTAATGTCATGTGTGGTGGTTTAGGCTGGGTGCTGGCCCGGATAGCACTGCATAGACCACACACCTGGGAGGTCCCAAGGGGTGGGCTCAGCCCAGGGGGTGGTCACAGGCAGGTATTTCAATCCCATAATGCCCTGCTCCCCTATAAAATGTCCACGTGGGGTCTTCACTTCCTCTTTCATCCCCAGCTGCAGCCTAGGTAAAATGGCGTGAGCTGACTCCCTTGGTCCTGCCCAGGCCCAAGGCTGGGTTGGGGGTGGGAAGAAAGAGCCCTGGGGGGGTTTGGGTGTACCCCCAGGTGGGGATGGGATGTTCTTGGGCATGTTCTGGGATTTCTCTCTTTGTCACGGTGCTTGTGGTTCTCTGTAAAGCTTTCATTGGTGTTTGTTTTTAAATTGTTTTTCTATTTCAACTTTCCATCACTTTTGCAATCCCTTTGTCTGAGTCCTTGTTTCTGCCCTGTGGTGGGGAGGGGGTTTGCCCCAACCCATTACAGTCATGTTAGTCAGAACTATGGTAAACTGAGAATATTGTGCTTTTCAGGACCTATCTTGAGATGGTGGCCAACTCAATTGAAGACTGGGTGAAAGAGGAAGAAGTCAAATACCAGGAAGAAAAGATGGCTAAGAAGCTAGAGTCTGTTAAATTGGAAAAAGCCACTGAGGAAGGACCTTTCCCATTGTCTGCAGGTACTGGCAAAAACCCTGACTTCCCTAAGAAAGCCAAAACTGAGTATATTTTTAGTTATATCATAGAAAATTCTTGTTTCATGGTGAGTGCTGACACCCAAAGCTGTTCAGGGCAGAATTGCATGTGTTCTAACATATTCCGAATGGAATGGAGTGGAATAGAATAGAATGGAATGGAATGGAATGGAATGGAATGGAATGGACCAGACCAGGTTGGAAGAGACCTTCAAGATCGTCATGTCCAACCTATCATCCAACACCACCTAATCTCCTCGCCTGGAGAAGAGACTCAGGGGTAACCTTATTACTCTCTACATCTACCTTAAGGGGTATTGTAGACAGGCAGAGGTTGGTCTCTTCTCCCAGGCAACCAGTACGAGAACAAGAGGACACAGTCTCAGGCTGTGCCAGGGGAGGTTTAGGCTGGAGGTTAGGAAGAAGTTTTACACAGGGAGAGTGATTGCCCATTAGAATGGGCTTCCCAAGGAGGTGGTGGAGTCACCATGCCTGGAGGTGTTCAGGAGGAGACTTGATAGGGTGCTTGGTGCCATGGTTTAGTTGATTAGGTGGTGTTGGATGATGGGTTGGACACGATGATCTCGAAGGTCTCTTCCAACCTGGTCTATTCTATTCCATTCTATTCCATTCCATTCCATTCCATTCCATTCCATTCCACTCCATTCCATTCCACTCCATTCCATTCCATTCTATTCCATTCCATTCTACTCCATTCTATTAAACCATGCAACCAAGCACCCTATCAAGTCTCTTCCTAAACACTTCCAATGATGGTGACTCCACCACCTCCCTGGGCAGCACATTCGAATGGGCAATCACTCTCTCTGTGTAGCATTTCTTCCTAACATCCAGTCTGAATCCCCCCTGGTGCAGCTTGAGACTGTGTCCTCTTGTTCTGGTGCTGGTTGTTTTGTCATCTGTAGACATAAATATATTATGAGATTAGTTAAATACATATATTGAAATATTTGGTGTCATCCTCTGTTCTGAAAACAGAGACCTTTAATGTCAATTCACATTTACAGCAGCTGTGTTTAATGGAATTACTTAAGGACTGCATAGAATGTGAATCTTTGTTCAGGTGATTGAGCACACAAAGAGATGAGCAGTAGTGAAAACTGGAAATACAGATCAGGAAAAATCCTTCTAAAAAAACAATGCAGGATGAAAGCTGAAAGTCAGAAGATGTGGACTAGAAGTTAAAACTGGAAACTGGAACTGAATAGACTGCAGAGTCCAACAGGATGGCATTTAACAAGTCCAAGTGCTGGATGCTGCATTTTGGGCACAACAACCCCGTGCAGTGCTACAAGCTGGGGTCAGAGTGGCTGAGAGCAGCCAGGCAGAAAGGGACCTGGGGGGTACTGGTTGATAGTAGGCTGAACATGAGCCAGCAGGGTGCCCAGGTGGCCAAGAAGGCCAATGGCATCGTGGCCTGCATCAGAAATAGTGTGGCTCTTAGGAGCAGGGAAGTCATTGTGCCCTGTGCTCAGCACTGGTTAGGCCACACCTTAAGTCCTGTGTCCTGTTCTGGGCCCCTCAATTTAAAAATTATATTGACACACTTGAATCTTTTTTTTTCCAATTTTTTAAAATTATTCATTTTTCATGTATTTATAACATCATTTGTTTCCCTTTCATTTCTCAAAGGCAACACATCTGGACCTGAAATCATTCCACAAGCTCAGTCTGACAATGAAAAGAAACCTTTTATCAGAGAAGGTTCTCTAAAGGTGAGGCAAAAATATGTATGTTTCTGAAATGGACTAAATAACACTGCTTTCCTAGGAATAGAACGGACTGGACTAGACTAGACTAGAATAGAATAGAATAGAATAGAATGGATCAGGTTGGAAAAGACCTTTGAGATCATCAAGTCCAACCTATCATCCAACACCATCTAATCAACTAAATCATGGCACTTAGCACCCCATCCAGTCTCTTCCTAAACACTTCCAGTGATGGTGACTCCACCACCTCCCTGGGCAGCACATCCCCATGGCCAATCTCTCTTTCTGCGAAGAATTTCTTCCTAGCATTCAGCCTAAACTTCCCCTGGTGCAGCTTGAGACTGTATCCTCTTGTTCTGGTGCTGGTTGCCTGGGAGAAGACACCAACCGCCACCTAGCTACAATCTCCCTTCAGGGAGTTGTAGAGAGCAATGAGGTCTCCCCTGAGCCTCCTCTTCTCCAGGCTAAGCAACCCCAGCTCCCTCAGCCTCTCCTCACAGGGCTGTGCTCGAGGCCTCTCCCCAGCCTCGTTGCCCTTGTCCGGACACGCTCAAGCATCTCGATGTCCTTCTTTAATGTAGGCCTGGAAAGAGGAGCAGGACCGATTACTGAAGGCAGAACAGCTTAAGGAAGAACAGCTGAAGGAAGGAAAAAAAGGAAAAAAAGAAAATTTGGAAGGTAAAAAGAAAAAACAGGAGCTGGTAGTACATGAAGAAAGTCAAGACTCTGCCAAGAAATCTTCTGAAGTGATGTTTAAAGAGGAGCCAGCAAAAGGCCCTGAACTTGAGGAGGATCCCAGCATAGCAGAGCCACAGTCTGAGAAAGTTTATAAGGTAAGAGGTTGTATTATTGCACCGTGGTTGGAAAGTGCAAGCCCAGAGCAGCTTGTGGAGGCATGACCCTCTCCTTGCCCCCGCGTCCCTCTGCCTCTGTGGTTGCTCTTGCTCTGTGCCATGTTTCCAGATAGCACTGCCCAGCTCTACCTGGGGAGAGGAGAGCAGATCTGGGGGGATTGTGGATGTGTCCAGGACTGGATGTTTTGGTACTGTTGTTCCAGCAACAGGGTAGTCTCCCAGGCCCTTGTGTGTTTCTGTCCCAGTGTCAGGCTCTCAGGCATCTGTGGCAAAGCCCAGGCCAGAGATGTGGGAAGCAGGATGGGATGAAAGGTCAGAGTCCTTGAGGTCCATTCCAACCTAGGAGTCTGTGATATATATGTAGAGGCAAGATTACAGCAAAAATACTATCCATTGTGAAACTGGAGTTCAGGGCAAATTAGGCCTAACTAGGTCTTGTATAACTCTAGCACTGTAGCAGCAGATCCTTTCCTGAAAGTTTTGGGAAAAGGTTTCTGTTGTTTAAGAGTATTCTACATGAAACTATTTCATTAACTTGAGTAGGGCATATGACATGAACACAAGGGTAAGTTGATCATGGCTCTGTCCCTATGGAAACACATACATCAATGTTTTGGTTCTGTTTGGGCCCTATGAGAAGAGGCTGAGGGAGCTGGGGTTGCTTAGCCTGGGGAAGAGGAGGCTCAGGGGAGACCTTATTGCTGTCTACAGCTACCTGAAGGGACCTTGTAGTCAGGTGGGGGTTGGTCTCATCTCCCAGGCACCCAGCATCAGAACAAGAGGGCACAGTCTCAAGCTGTGCCATGGGAGGTTTAGGCTGGATGTTAGGAAGAAATTCTTCCCAGAAAGAGAGATTGGCCATTGGAATGTGCTGCCCAGGGAGGTGGTGGAGTCACCATCACTGGAGGTGTTTAGGAAGAGACTGGATGAGGCACTTGGTGTCGTGGTTTAGTTGATTAGATGTTGTTGAGTGATAGGTTGGACCAACCCCCTCCTGGGTACAACCTCCCTTCAGGTAGTTGTAGACAGCAAGAAGGTCTCCCCTGAGCCTCCTCTTCTCCAGGCTAAGCAACCCCAGCTCCCTCAGCCTCTCCTCACAGGGCTGTGCTCCAGACGTCTCCCCAGCCTCGTTGCCCTTCTCTAGACACATTCAAGAGTCTCAATGTCCTTCTTGAACTGAGGGGCCCAGAACTGGACACAGGACTCAAGGTGTGGCCAAACCAGTGCTGAGTCCAGGGGGCAGAATGATTTCCCTGCTCCTGCTGGCCACACTATTCCTGTTTCAGGCCAGGATGCCATTGGCCTTCTTGGCCACCTGGGCACACTGCTGGTAGGTGAGACATGGACCCTGGAAGTTGTGGTCCTTTTATATCCTGCTAGGGTAGGGGGATGGAGAGAGTCATTGGAGGTGGTCTCTCCAAATCACTAACAGACATGCAGAGAGGTGAGCACTCCAGTGCAAGGTCTTCAATTTTCCTTTCTGTGGTGCTGTTGTAGTGATTTTAAAATAAGGAAAGAGGGAATTTGTGATGCAGAAATTCCCTGTTCTCATTGTTATGCCAGGCCAACAGCTCTCCTGCAGGGTTATGAAGGGCTATCAAAGCCATCACACACACAGAGTCACACACAGAATCACCAAGGTTGGAAGAGACCTCAAAGATCATCAAGTCCAACCTGTCACCACAGACCTCATGACTAAACCATGGCACCCTGTGTTTTGAGAAAACAGAGTCATTGGGCTCTCACTCTGCTCTCATGTAACAAGTTACTTCACTTAGTACCTGAGAAATTATCCAGATATTAGACTGGCATGTTACATATTTACTGAAGTGGTTATTACATATGTTAAATATCTAAGCAAAAAAAAAAGAGTTGAGCAGAGCAGTGGTCTCTGTCCTTCATTTGCCTCCTTCATGGCTTCTGCCTTTCTCATTTATGCATAATTTAAAACTTGGTTTTCCAGTTCCTTGGCTACGACACAGGGGAGAATCTCATTAAAGTATCAGGAACCAACCAATATCTTTTCCCATCTGATGGAGGACAGATTCAAGTAGAGAAGACAGAGTTTGTCAAAGGTGATTATTTCATTCCTTTTGCTTTGCTTTACTGAATGCTGGCATTGTTTCTTGACCTATGAAAGGTTTTCTTCCTGTCTCATTGTGGTGGGTTAATGCCTTTTTCTGAAAACAAAAGAAGAAAGCAGGGGGGAGGGCTTGTGGGTACTTTGCACTCCCTGCAGGGCGTTTCCCCCTGGGAAAGCTGAGTCTGTTCCACTCCCCCCTCCCTGCCCAGCTAGGGTATAAAAGCAGGACATCATAGCTGTTGGATCTCCTTTTTGGCTCCTGCCTCTGCTGGATGAGAGCTACTGCAGCTGCCCTCCTGCTCCTCAGCCACGTGGCCGGACCTGATCCTTTTCCCTGCTGCCTCCGCACCTCCTCAGAGAAAGACTGGTTTTGTATTGTTCTTTTCTGTCCCACTCCCATCCATTCTTGTTCCTTGCCCTTGTGAACCTTTTTTTTCCCTGTTATTGTCATATATATAATTTGAAGAAGAAAAAATGATTCGCCTCTCTACTTCCAAGCTGACTCCAGATTGTTGTTTAGTGGATTTGCTCCTTACCCTTTTTTTTTCCCCTCTCCCTGTTTGGAGGGAGGAGTGGGGGGAAGTGGGGAAGAGATTCTCAGCCTTTTCCCCATTTGAGCTTTTAACTCTCGGTTAAGGCTCAAACCACTACACTCATAGTAGAACATTAATTCAAAACACTGTAATAGTACCATGAAATTCCACATTAGCCTCTATCACTACTGATGTTTACAGTTTTATGTAGTATGTTGACAATTCATAGATAAATTAGAAGTGGATAAAAATCATTTCATGTTTATCCATGTAATGGCAACCAATGGTATTTCAAGAGTGCATGTTCCCTTGTTTTGTGCTGTCAGATGCAAATATCTAAGCAACAGCGTTATTCTATGGCCTCTCAGATCTGATTGTCAGGAGGTTCTTCAATATTTCACAGTATCACAGTATCACAGTATCGCTTAGGTTGGAAAGGACCTCGAGGATCATCGGGTCCAACCCATCAACACAGACCCCATGACTAGACCATGGCACCAAGTGCCACGTCCAATCTCCCCTTGAACGCCTCCAGGGTCGATGACTCAACCACCTCCCTGGGCAACCCGTTCCAATGACGAATGACTCGCTCGGTGAAGAACTTCCTCCTCACCTCGAGTCTAAACCTCCCCTGGCGCAGCTTGAGACTGTGTCCCCTTGTTCTGGTGCTGGTTGCCTGGGAGAAGAGGCCAACCCCTTCCTGGCTACAACCACCTTTCAGGTAGTTGTAGAGGGCAATGAGGATTTGTTCTAAACTCAGCTTAATTTTGTTTTCTTGACTTACTACTGAGAAGTTCAATCCACTTCTTAGCAGTTTTCTTTCCTGTGGGCTTCACAGTTGCAGGTGCAGATGGTTTTTGGAGGTGGGGCACTTCTGATGTCTGATGGGAGCAATAACAGTATTGTGTTGCTCTGCAGGTCCAACTTTGGTAAAGGTGAAAGTGGCAAAAGACAACCACAATTTCTTCATTCATATCACAGACCCCAAGGAAAACTACAAAGAAATTGAAGGGCAAGAAAGGAATGAAGAACAGAACATTGGAGCAGGTTAGTAGATGATATCACTGATACAAAAAGTTGACATATTTATAATTGGATGCGAACCTTATAAACTAACAGAAAATCACTTTGTACTAAATGTAGAGTAAATAAGATCAGTGCTCTGTAAAGAGAAGGAAAAATCCAGTTGGCTGTCTTAAGCATTATGGTCTTATTAAATATAGAATCGCAGAATCACCAAGGTAGGAAGAGACCTCAAAGATCATCGAGTCCAACCTGTCACAACAGACCACATGACTAAACCATGGCACCAATTGCCATGGCCAATCCCCTCTTGAACACCTCCAGTTATGGTGACTCCAACACCTCCCTGGGCAGCACATTCCAATGGCCAATCTCTCTTTCTGGAAAGAATTTCTTCCTAACATCCAGCCTAAACCTCCCCTGGTGCAGCTTGAGACTGTGTCCTCTTGTTCTGGTGCTGGTTGCCTGGGAGAATAGACCAACCCCCACCTGGCTATAACCTCCCTTCAGGTAGTTGTAGAGAGCAATAAGGTCTCCCCTGAGCCTCCTCTTCTCCAGGCTAAGCAACCCTAGCTCCCTCAGCCTCTCCTCACAGGGCTGTGCTCCAGACCTCTCCCCAGCTTTGTTGCCCTTCTCTGAACACCTTCCAGCAACTCAACATCTTTCCTAAACTGCGGGGCCCAGAACTGGACGCAGGACTCAAGGTGTGGCCTAACCAGAGCTGAGTACAAGGGCAGAATGACCTCCCTGCTCCTGCTGGCCACACTATTCTTGATGCAGGCTAGGATGCCATTGGCCTTCTTGGCCACCTGGGCACACTGCTGGCTCATGTTCAGCCAGCTGTCAACCAGCTTTCTGTTTGGCTGCACTCCAGCCACTCTGACCCCAGCCTGTTAGCACTGCATGGGGTTGTTGTGACCAAAGTGCAAGTGCAGTACCCAGCACTTGGACTTGTTGAATGCCATCCTGTTGGACTCTGCCCACATTTGCACACTTAGCTAATTAGAAGGCAATATCTAGCTAAAAAATCAGATAGGTTACACAAAACTGACTATCATACAATACTCTATGAATGGAATGGTAAAGTTTTCCCCATCCTGTATCCATCTATTTTACAGGCTGGTCATCCACGTTGAGGTGCCACTGTTCATACCAGTCCTTGCGTTGCAGGTTGGGTGGTTCTGGTATGTGCTGCTGTCTTTAAAATGCATTCTAATTTTTGTTTGGGGGGTTTGTTTGTTTGTTTTTAAAGGAAAATTGGAAAATCAGAAGCAAGCTGTGAGCAAGTTTGGATCTTTTTCAGCCACCTTGGAAAATGGAATCCAGCTGTCGCTGAGCTATTATGGACCTACAGGGAAGACAGCAGGTAGAGTAAGCAAATAGAAGAGGATATTTGAGAACCATAGGGGCATTTCCCCCCACACTCCCCCTTCACACACTTCTTAACCCAATGATTTGTTGGATGCAATTCTTGCCTTTCTCAGCAGCTGTTACTACATGGTGGGGACTTTTCAGCAAGGCTCAAGATGAGATTGCATTGTTAAGAATCCTCTGTGATTTCAGTTTCAGAATGGAGGGAGGTCTCCATGTTTTTCACTTGCTACAAAAACAGAGTAGTGCAAGGAGAAACTTGCAAGAATTGTTATTAAGTAGCCCAGCAAAAATCAGCCCATTAATTTGAGGCAAAGAAAATGTGATTTGCTGGAAAGTTGCCTTAGTTTTCCAAGAAACAATCTTTTTGTATCCTTAGGTGATTACTTTAAGTTACAGTTGTGCAGACTTAAGGAGAGATTTCTCCAAGCCATTTGGTAAACACCTTCACCAACTGGAAGCAATTGCTTCACAGAACCACAGTGGAAATAGTGTCTGCTTTTACCAAGAGGTTTTTGTTTCCATTGCATTTGAAAAGCCACTGAAACCATCATACAGATAGGAGTGAAACCATCCTCTGATTGAAAAAACAACCAAACCAACTCAGTATATTTCAGTCCTTAAAATACAAAACATTTAATTGAATGCATCTTCATGTGGACTGTGGTGAAACCATTCAACTATCACAGTGTCACAGTATCACTGAGGTTGGAAGAGACCTCAAAGATCATCAAGTCCAACCTGTCACCACAGACCTCATGACTAAACAATGGCACCAAGTGCCACATCCAATCCCCTCTTGAACACCTCCAGGGATGGGGACTCCACCACCTCCCTGGGCAGCACATTCCAATGACGAAAGACTCTCTCAGTGAAGAACTTTCTCCTCACCTCCAGCCAAAACCTCCCCTGGCATAGTTTGAGACTATGTCCTCTTGTTCTGGTGCTGGTTGCCTGGGAGAAAAGACCAACCCCTTCCTGGCTACAACCACCTTTCGGGTAGTTGTAGAGAGCAATGAGGTCTCCCCTGAGCCTCCTCTTTTCCATGCTAAGCAACCCCAGCTCCCTCAGCCTCTCCTCACAGAGCTGTGCTCAAGGCCTCTCCCCAGCCTTGTTGCCCTTCTCTGGACACGTTCAAGTGTCTCAATGTCCTTCCTAAACTGAGGGGCTTCAGTGAGGCTGAGCAAGACTTGAGCAAGGCTTGAGCAAGGCACAGGCAACTAGAAATCAGCCTGTATATAAATCTTGCCAGAGACTGATTGGACCAATAGGGCATTGAGACTAGTATATAGTTACCCAATGGGAAGGGGTTCTGCCAGGCTGTGGGCAGCACACATACCCTTACCATAGATACAGGGGTGTTTACCAGACACGCATGGTCCTGCCCTCTTTGTTCCTTTTCCCACATTACCCTGGCTTTCTGCAGGAGGCAGGACCATGTCTAGACACCTTAGTGTCTGTCTGGGTTTGTGCTGGGGCCATTTGACCCTACCATGAAACCTAGCTGCATTTAAAATACTGCTTTTCTCTTCCTCAGATGATGAAACCGATCCTGTCTTAGGAAAAATTCTGAACATCCCTTCTGTTCATACTCCGACCATAGTTCCTTCGGTGACACCTGCTTCAGGGAAAAAGGACAAGATTGTCAAACTAAAGTCCAAAAAATCTCTGGCATCTGCAAAAGCAAGCCGCAGCAAAATGGGCTTCCCACCACCTGATGAGCTGCTACAGCAAGAAGAAAAGGTGAGCGAGTAGACATGATCCAGTGAACACAGCAAAGAAACAAACAAACATCCCAATACATAAACTTACGTCACTCAATGATCTCAAAGGTCTTTTCCAACCTGGTCTACTCTACTCTACTCTACTCTACTCTACTCTATTCACAGTATCACTAAGGTTGGAAGAGGCCTCAAAGATCATCGAGTCCAACCTGTCACCACAGACCTCATGACTAGACCATGGCACCAAGTGCCACATCCAATGCCCTCTTGAACACTTATTCTATTCTATTCTATTCTATTCTATTCTATTCTATTCTATTCTATTCTATTCTATTCTATTCTATTCTATTCTATTCTATTCTATTCTATTCTATTCTATTCTATCCTATTCTATTCTATCCTATCCTATCCTATCCCTATTCTATTCTATTCCTATCCTATCCTATCCCTATTCTATTCTATTCCTATTCTATCCTACTCTATTCTATTCCTATTCTATTCTACTCTATTCTATTCTGCTCTATTCTATTCTCTTCTCTTCAGTTCTGTTCTGTTCTGTTCTAACAAGAGGACACAGTCTCAAACTGCACCAGGGGAAGTTTTCAGTATTCAGTATGACAAAGGTTGGAAGAGACCTCAATGATCATTGAGTCCAACCTGTCACCACACAGACCTCATGACAAGAGCAGAGAGGACACTACTGCCCACTGCAGGCTTGAACTCCCGACCTTCCCATTAAGGGTCTTATGCACTACCAACTGAGCCACACAGCTTGAGGTGAGGAGAAAGTTCTTCCCAGAAAGAGTAATTGGCCATTGGAATGTGCTGCCCAAGGAAGTGGTGGAGTCACCATCTCTAGAGGTGTTCATAAAGAGATTGGATGTGGCACTTGAAGCCATGGTTTAGTTAGTCCTGAGACTAACTGTCCTCAGTTAGTCTCAGACTGATCTCTGAGGTTTTTTTCAACCATATATTCATCTTACAGGGCTTTGAACTGTGCCTTTAAAAAATCCTAACATTTTGTGGCAATTCCAAGCATTTGCTGTACTCTTTCTTTTTGTGGCAGTTTTACACTATGCCTTTAAAATTTAGCTCCAGATTTCGAGCAGAAAAGTAGAAAAATATAAATAAATCACTGTTGGCTGTGAAAAGAAAAACAAAAGATTATTCTAAATAAATTCAGTGGACAAATGGCTGGGATAAGAGCAGCTGTATCATAACAACTCTTCACATTTCACTTCCATTCCCATTCCTTTTCTTTTCTCTTCTTGGCTGTTCTGCTTCACCCAGGAGATTACAATGCTTCTGGCTGACCTTAAGATAAGAACTAACACTCCTTTCTCTCAACTCCTCTTTTCCTCTGGTACAGAGGGAAGGAGGGGAAAGCTTGGGGGGGAAGTGGAGCAGCTTTCCTGGTCCATTGGACCAGGAGGGTTTCTGTGTTATTTGCTAATTGTAAATACCTGTATAATCTTGTAGCTCCAGTATATTTTGTACACATGCATTACATTCCATTGTTGAGTGTAGTTTTTGCTTGTAAATACAGCTTCACTTGCTTCTAACTGAGATAGTCTGGCTGAGTTAATGCTGGGGGAAATTTCAACCCACCACAGTTTTGTTCTCAGATGTTCGTATTGGGAACTGTTAATGAAGCCTTTATGAATCGATGATTTAAATCTTCCATGACCCACATAGCTTTGCCAATTTGGGCTTTACAGTTACACCTGTTGTATTATTAATAAGACTGCTCTAGAAATTAATGTTTTAGTTTAACCAAGTAGGAGAGCTTTTCTGAGCTTTCCAAAACCCGTATTGGAAAGTCTAGCCAACCAGGAAATTAGCTGGCACAGTTCTGCAAGTGTTTGTTTTGCAGTTTGATCTTTCCTGCTGATCACAAACCTGGGACCAGCAACTGGAATAGCTTAGCATAGCATAGCATAGCATAGCATAGCATAGCATAGACCAGGTTGGAAGAGACCTTCAAGATCATCAAGTCCAACATCAAGTTCCAATGGCAAATCACTCTATGAAGAATTTCTTCCTAACATCCAGCCTAAACCTCCCCTGGCACAGCTTGAGACTGTGTCCTCTTGTTCTGGTGCTGGTTGTCTGGGTCACTTCTGTCTCTAACTGAAGTGCTTCTATCACAAGGCAGGCCTTTAGAAAGGATGGAAGTTATTTCAAAGCCAGATTCTGAATTTCCCTTATGGAATACTTAGCACAGAGTCATACAGGAAATACAGGACCTTGTGCCTCGGAAATGCACAGCATTTATTTTGAACATCTTCCACACAGCTCTGTGAGAAGCATTTTTGCTTTAAAACAAGAGTGGGGGTGGCCATATCAGTTGAGAAATGGGTCACAGCTCCCCTGTGCAAAATGACTAACCTGGATTATTTCAGGTCATTAGCTAACTATTGGCAACAAATTGTAGGCAAGCAGGGGAAGTTTCTTTGCCCAATTTTCTCATGGATCAACCAAAGTGTAAGTTACGTGTAAGTTCTCAAAGAAATGTGAGCAGGATGGTTGAAGGGGATGCAGGAATTTTCTGTTCAAGATATTTTAACCTCTTTTTTTTTCTTGGCACTGTTCTGTCCAACCAGAAGTGTCTGAAAAATGAACACAAGTAAAATAAAAAGCAAGCTGTGAGAGGACAGAAATGAACATGAGTAGTATTGAAAACCAGTTTAGTCATCACCTTCTGTTTAGGAAAGGACAGTCTTCTGAAAACAGATGCAGTCAAAACACCAATGGCTTGGACAGGAGCACTCTGCACTGGGTTAGGAACTGGCTGGAGGGCTGAGCCCAGAGAGTGATGGTGGATGGTGCCACATCCAGCTGGCAGCCAGGCACTAGTGGTGTGCCCCAGGGATCAGTGCTGGGCCACATCCTGTTCAATATCTTTATTGATGATCTGGATGAGGGGATTGAGTCAGTCATCAGTAAGTTTGCAGATGACACCAAGTTGGAGGTGGTGGAGTCACCATCACTGGAGGTATTTAGGAAGAGACTGGATAGGGTACTTGGTGCCATGGTTTAGTTGATTAGATGGTGTTGGGTGATAAGTTGGACTTGATGATCTGGAAGGTCTCTTCCAACCTGATTAATTCTATTCTATTCTACAAAATAATGAGGTCCATAAACAGTCTCATGTAACACTAGTGTTCAAAAATATACTGCCTGGGATAATTCTTTAATGATAGTTAGGATTAAAAAATATGTCCCTTTTAAGCCAATCAAGTCACAAAAGAGTAGCTTGTCTAGGTAAAGTGCTTGTTAAATGTGGTCCTTAGTCTCTTTCAGGCTAAGTGCAAGAGTATTTAAAGTACACAGAAGTACCTGATAATTTCTACCCTACTTGGTTCCATCTTGAAGCAAGTATGGCTGAAAATCATGCAGGCAGAAGTGCTAATAGAACATCCCAGTTCTCACCATGATCAAAATTTAAGTCCAATCTACTGCATGTAATACTTTCCATGACTGATTATTTCCTACTACTCTTGTCATTCTTTCCTCTTCTATTCTGCTTCTTTCATAGGCTGTTGAATGATGTGTAAGGAACATGAGTGACTCCACATCTGCCATCTTTTCCTACACTGTTGTTTTATTTTTTTGTGTGTCCTGTTTCTTAGAATTTCTCCATAGAAAATTACCATCAGCTCATCCAGCTGTGATGGCTTCCAGTTCTAGAGGCATTTCATGAAACTCTGCTGCAGATCTTGTTACCATATTCTAAGGATACAGTCCTGAAAAGGTTTACCACTTCCTGGCCTGAAGACCTGAGCATTTCTTTTTCAGAACTACATGTTGGAGAGCTGGTCTTTTGTCAGCTCTGATTACTTTTGGCCACTTCTCAAAGTCACTCTTTCTGTGGCCTCACCACAGGCCTTATGAGTTATCATCTCAGCTCCTTTGGGAAGGGAGTTTGAATGGACTTCACAGTTAAACATCAGGGATAAGCTGTTCAAAGAGGTAGAATAGGCAATATGGAAATGAAGGGTTTATTAGTGGAGGTTTATTAAAAACAGGAGATAGCTTCTGTTGCAAAGCATATGAGAGGACAGGGTAAAAACATACACACTGGGAGCTGTAAGAATAACCTTGGAAGAACACGATGTAGCTGTGCTGTTCCCGGGGTACCTAGTGGATGAAGTAATGCTCTGGCTCTTGTTTCAACATGGATTCTGTCCATATCCACAAAATTTCCTGCTGACCTATTCTCAGCAAGTTTAGCTAGGTATTTAAAGACCAAGAGCATGGAAAGTGGTGTAGGGAGTTGCCAAACATCACTCAGCATACTATGCAGTAATTATTTGGCACAAACAAACCCCTGTACAAATACCCCTAGCATTAAGATTCCATCAGGAGGACATGTAAATTCCTCCTGTTCTTCCAAAGGATTTTCACTGTTTTGTTTGGAATGTCTTCAGACAGAGGCTATCCATCATAGTGCGTACAGCACCTGATTATGGGAGTCTGCAAGTGTTTTGGAGGACAGGAATAGAATCCAAAGTGAACTAGTCAAATTCACATGGATGTGGTCTATAAAGTAGGATGCAATTCAGTATCATAGAATGATAGAATCAATAAAGTTGGAAAAGACCTCAGAGATCATCAAGTCCAACCTCTCACCCAACACCTAAGGACTAATTAAACCATGGCTTCAAGGGCCATGTCCAATCCTTTTTTGAACACCTCCAGGGATGGTGACTCCACCACCTCCCTGGGCAGCACATTCCAATGGCCAATTACTCTTTCTGGAAAGAACTTTCTCCTCACCTCCAGCCTAAACTTCCCCTGGCACAGCTTGAGACTGTGTCCTCTTGTTCCGGTGCTGGTTGCCTGGGAGAAGAGACCAACCCCCACCTGTCTACAATAAGAGTAAGTGGTAGGTTCAGCAATTACATATAAATGCATGTTAGATAGATACATATTGATTAACAGTTCTATCAATAACAGTTCTATAGAGAAGGGTCTGAAGAGTTGCAGTGGATCACAAGCTATACATAAGTCAACAATGCCATCTTGCTGTGAGGAGAGCAAAGACCACATTGAGGTGAATAAACAGGAGTGTCGCCGGCTAAATACAGGAAGTCATTTTTCATTCAGGGCTGGTAGGATCTCATTTGAAGTGTTGTGACCAGTTCTGAATACTGCACTGCTAGAAAAAGATGATCTACACTGGAGAGTTCTGAGGAAAGCACCAAGAAAGATCAGAAGTCTTGGAAACTGAACCAGTAGAGAAAGATTAAAAGACTCATCTTAAAATTTGTTTGATTTTGAGTGGAGAGACAGAATTAGCCTTCTGCAAAGAGTTAAAGGGACAACATAGTCTCTAATGCTGGCCCATACATCAGAAGCAAGCTAATTTTCTGTGAGAGATTCAGACTAACCAATGGGGAAGTGCCAGTAAAGGTTAGTCAAGGTAAAGCACTAGAATAGGTTGTCAGGAAACCTCCAGCCCTGGAAATTTGAGAATAGGTTATATTAACACTTTTAGTTAATGGTATAGGCCCATTGCTTTTAACCATTTAACAGAAGTAGATGACAACTGTCACAGGTTGGGGCTGTCCCCTTAAGAAAGGCAATATGGTGGTCGGAAGTTGGTAAACGAAAAAGAAGGATCTAAACTAATTTCATTGGTAGAGTGGGAGGAAGCACCTTCTGAACTGGGAGTGCAGGAGGGTATCCTGGGCATTCCAGCACTTTTCTATCAGTCCTTCTTCCGCTCCTCCGCCAAGCAGCAGCTCTCTGTGCTGGGCTTTTGGCCAAGGCTTTGGCCTTGAAACTGGTAAGGCCTGTATTAACTCCTTTCCAATTAACACAACTGCTTCTAACTTTTTTTTCTCTTTCTCTCTTTCTAACCCGCTCTGGGGAAAAGGGGGAGAGAGGGGGAGAGCAGAGGTGGGGAACCCCCTCAGCAGAGGGGGGAACTCTCATTTCTGTGCTACTCTGTTGTATATCTTTGTATATATTGTAAATATTTCAAATTTGTATATATTTCCCTGCATATCCTACATTGCTTTGTAAATATACAGCTCCACTGCTTTGCTAATTCAGCTGTGAGGGTTTTTTCCCTTTCCCTTCAATTTTTCCTTCCCTTTACTTTACAGGGGGGAGGGAGGAGGCTTTTTGGCCTTACCCTTCCAACCCTACGACAACAACTAAGGGTTACTTCTGCCCTGTTCTGTGACTTCTCAAGCACAAGCCCTATGAGGAGATGCTGAGGGAGCTGGGGTTGCTTAGCCTGGAGAAGAGGAGGCTCAAGGGAGACCTTACTGCTCTCTACAACTACCTGAAGGGAGGTTGTAGCCAGGTGGGGGTTGGTATCTTCTCCCAGTCAACCAGCACCAGAACAAGAGGACACAGTCTCAAGTTGCACCAGGGGAAGTTTAGGCTGGATGTTAGGAAGAAGTTCTTCATAGAGAGAGAGATTGGCCTTTGGAATGTGCTGCCCAGGGAGGTGGTGGAGTCACCATCACTGGAGGTGCTTAGGAGGAGACTGGATGGGGTGCTTGGTGTCATGGTTTAGTTGATTAGATGGTGTTGGGTGATCGGTTGGACTTGATGATGTCAAAGGTCTCTTCCAAATCGGTTAATGCTATTCTATTCCATTCCATTCCATTCCATTCCATTCCATTCCATTCCACTCCACTCCACTCCACTCCACTCCACTCCACTCCACTCCATTCCATTCATTACTGTATTTTTTCCACATGTTCCAGGATCTTCAGTCATTCCTTAGGTCGGCCTCATCTCTTCTATTCATCAGAAGATTTTCCACTGCAGAGCAGTGCAAAGCGAATTTCCCATTTTGACTGCAAAACCTTTCTTCTCACCTCCTGAAGCGTCTGCAGCAGCCTGCCAGCATACTGCTTTCCTTATTTTTTGTGCTTTTAGTGATTATTTATAAAATAACTGACATGCAACGTAAAGAATTACTCTTCTGCTTCACCTCAGCCATTTGTTGTCAGCTTGACGTGCACCAGATAGCACAAATGTGTGATGTTAGGAAGGGTTATTATTTAAGGATTAATAAAGAGAAAAAAATCACTCCTTAGAACTGAAATCTGTAATTTCTTCCTTATTTTCTTAAAATATGGACTAAAACTAACTCATTTTTCATTCCACAGATGGAAATGGAAGAAT
Source organism: Melanerpes formicivorus (assembly GCF_026170545.1). Taxonomy (NCBI): domain Eukaryota; kingdom Metazoa; phylum Chordata; class Aves; order Piciformes; family Picidae; genus Melanerpes; species Melanerpes formicivorus. The sequence continues at coordinate 103,368 of NW_027142856.1, forward strand.
CAGCTTCCCAAACACAAGTGATGGCAGAGCCTCACCATTTCCCAGGGTTGAATGTCTCCTGCCCCAATGGACTAGTATTAACTTTCCTTGGTGAGAGTGTTGAAGGTCAGTTTTCTGAGCCACTGCAAAGTAAGGGATTTAAAAGAAGTTAAAATTATTTCTGCCTTGATGGGTTTAGAGGTAACAATGTGATCTTCTTTGTTTCCTTTTTTAAGCCTTTGATTGCTGAGTCACAATGTCTATTTAATAGTATTTCACAGAATCATAGAATTAATAAGGTTGGAAAAGTCTTCAGAGATCATCAAGTCCAACCTGTCACCCAACACCTCATGACTGCTAAACAATGGCACCAAGTGCCACATCCAATCCCCTCTTGAACACCTCCAGGGACAGTGACTCCACCACCTCCCTGGGCAGCACATTCCAATGACGAATGACTCTCTCAGTGAAGAACTTTCTCCTCACCTCCAGCCTAAACTTCCCCTGGCACAGCTTGAGGCTATGTCCTCTTGTTCTGGTGCTGATTGCCTGGGAGAAGAGATCAACCCCCACCTGGCTACAACCTCCCTTCAGGTAGTTGTAGAGAGCAATAAAGTCTCCCCTGAGCCTCCTCTTCTCCAGGCTAAGCAACCCCAGCTCCTTCAGCCTCTCCTCACAGGGCTGAGCTCGAGGCCTCTCCCCAGCCTCATTGCCCTTCTCTGGACACCTTCAAGAGTCTCAATGTCCTTCTTAAACTGAGGGGCCCAGACCTGGACACAGGACTCAAGGTGTGACCTAACAAGTGCTGAGCAAAGGCCAATAACTCTTTCTGTGAAGAACTTTCTTGAGCCTAAACTTCCTCTGGTGCACCTTGGGAGTGTTTAAAAAGAGCCTGGATGAGGCACTTGGTGCCATAGTTTAGTTGATTAGATGGTGTTGGTTGATAGGTTGGACTTGATGATCTCAAAGGTCTTTTCCAAACTGGTCTGGTCTGGTCTATTCTAGCTTGAGACTGTGTCCTCTTGTTCTGGTGCTGGCTGCCTGTTTGAATGGGTGCTATGTGCTATTAAGTAATTCAGAATTTGTTTTCAGGTTTGAAAGGTAAAGCCACTGCAGCTGAACCTGAGAAAGAGGTGATAAGGAGAAGTGAGGATGAAGAAGACCAAGCCAAAAAAGAGGAGTTTGGGAATGGTCAAGCCAAAGCAAATGAAGCAAAGGAGGAAGAGGTTATGGAAAATGGAGAGATGGAACATGAGGTCACAGAAGGTGACATAAAACACAAAGACAGCAGAAGAGAGCAGGCCAAGCAGCCTCTGGAAATTCTGGTTAGGCAGAGTTACCCCCAAAAGGTGAAGAACGCTCGTCTATATACCTCTGTGGCAAGATGGTCAGAACAGGAAGTGTCAAGAGTTATCACTGGTCAAGGAACTGTCATCAAGTATATGATGGATGGTTCTACCCAGGTATGTTTAGCAGAATTCATTGAAAGCCCCCTGCCTGTGTGGTGACCCTTGAACTTGTGCTTGTCAACCAAGGTAGAAAAGTGTCCAGCTTGTAGATGGAGTTAAGTAACCACTGATTTATGCAGGCATGTCATGACTGAAATGCTCTTAGTTTTGTTTGGAATCAGAACTGAAGTCACATAGGTAGCTTTAATGATGAAAATTTTAGGCATGTGAAGATTTTAGGTGATTTTGAGATTAGGCAATAGCCAAATATGATTTTGTGACCAATATTGCTGGACTTAAACATCTGCAGTGTGAGTAGTTGGGCTTTGAGTGTTTGGGGGAATACAAAAGCATCCATGTGTTTTTTTCAGTCATATAAACAGCCATATGGGATTCAGAAAAGAACTCAACTGTTCTTCAGTCATGCAAACACCTTAAGGTATCCTAAATTTCCACCCAAAGGCTTTACATTCCTAAATAGCTTTTTTTTTTCCACACATATTTAGGTTGCTCAGGATGCTAGTTCCTTTTAGGTGCTATAGGCTGGATACCATCTACAGGCAACTTCCCTTTTAAAGTGTAAGGCTGTGTGTAGTTGGGGAAGAGGTGACAAGTCACCAGGTTTGACTCCAACCACCAGAAGAATTCCTTATTTCCTCAAAGTGTTTTTTTCTAAGTAGAACATAACTCCTAGTACAATTTCTTTGCTTTCATTCATCACATTAGATCTTAAGTCATTTAGCCAGGATTTTTAAGACACATCAGTTTCAGAAGGGTGCAGACAAACTGGCTGCTCTATGTCTATATATTCTCAACACACTGTCTGCTGACAGAAGAATGTAGCTCTTGTATGTCTAGCATGATTGTACCACAGGTTTTGTATAAGCAGGTTGTGAGTATGTCCTCCTTGATATTAACTTAATGTTTATGACTCATCAAGAAACTTACCACGTCCTCACTAAGTTTGCAGATGACAGTAAGCTGTCAGGGAAGCTTAATCTGCTTGAGGGTTGGAAGGCTCTAGAGGGGCACCTGAACAGGCTGGATGGAAGAGCCAAGGCTAATTGTGTGAAATTCAACAAGGCCAAGTGCTGTGTCCTGCACTTGGGTCACAGCAACCCCATGAACACCCAGCAGTGAGAGACCTAGAGGCATTGATCCACAACTGGATGAACGTGAGCCAGCAATATGATCAGGTAGTCAAGAAGGCCAAGAGCATCCTGGCGTCTATCAAGAATAGTGTGACCAGCAGGACAAGAGAAGCAATTGTTTTCCTGTACTCAGCACTGGTGAGGCCACATCTTGACTCCAGGGCTCAGTTATGGGGCCTCCACTTACAAGGAGAACATAGAGGTGGATGAGCAGGTCCAGGGAAGGGAGGTGAAGCTGCTGAAGGGTCTGCAGTCCAGGTCTTGTGAGGAGTGGCTGAGGCAACTGGGATTGTTTAATCTGAAGAAAATGAGGCCAAGAGGAGACCTTCTCACTCTCTACATTTCCCTGTCAGGAGGGTGTAGTGAGGTGGCTGTTAGTCTCTTCTTAGTAACAAGTGATAGAATGAGAGGAAGAGGCCTCAAGTTACACCAGGGGAAGATTAGGTTGGTTATTAGGAAAAAACCCTTTCTCACTGAAAGGTACTCAAGGTGTGGTCTGACCAGTGCTGAGTACAGGGCACAATTACTTCCCTGCTCCTGCTGGCCACACTATTCTTGATGCAGGCCAGGATGCCATTGGCCCTCTTGGCCACCTGGGCACACTGCTGGCTCATATTCAGCCTACTATCAACCAGTACCCACAGGTCCCTTTCTGTCTGGTTGCTCTCCAGCCACTCTGTCCCCAGCCTGTAGCACTGCATGGGGTTGCTGTGGCCAATGTGTAGAACCCAGCACTTAGACGTGTTCAATCTCATGCCCTTGGACTCTGCCCATCTGTCAAGGTCCCTCTGCAGAGCTCTGCTACCCTCTAACAGAACAACACCTGCCCCAGCTTGGTGTCATCTGCAAATTTACTGATGATGGATTCAATGCCCTCATCCAGATCATCAATAAAGATACTGAATATCTCTTTCTTTTTGAGATAGTTTCTTTGTTTCTTGTATTCATTCTGAGAATCTTCTACTTTTTCCCCCCTTGCATCACCCCTCCATCATATTCTAGTGACTGTTGCATTTGTGACACAGTCTTTAGAGATTTTCTCTTAGTGTTTGAAGTGATTTTGTCCTCTAATGTGTCCTTTATTGCTGTAGATTCTGTTTGCTGATGGCACAATAAGTAGGAGTCCTGATTCTGGCCCAGTTCTACCACCACCTGCAATTTCAGATAAACAGTTACCAGAATTGGAGCCTTCACCTGAGACCAGCACTAAGAAAGGTGACATTTTCAGTGTTTTGTGCATGTTTGAAGTTACTTAATAAAATCCACATTTCTTTAGCCTGAAAATTCTGCCAGTGTGAAAATGCAGTTTGATCTGTACTCAGTGGTGATTTGTTCATTTTATATCAAATAATTTTTCCTCCACTCCATATGGGGTTTTTTCCATCTGGCATGCTAGGACTTCAGTAAGTAAATGAGTGTGTAAGAACTACATCAGTACCAGAGTGATTTAAACCTCTGTTTAAGAAGGACATTGAGACACTTGAAGGTGTACAGAGAAGGGCAACAAGGCTGGGGAGAGGCCTTGAGCACAGCCCTGTGAGGAGAGGCTGAGGGAGCTGGGGTTGCTTAGCCTGGAGAAGAGGAGGCTCGGGGGAGACCTTATTGCTGTCTACAACTACCTGAAAGGTGGTTGTAGACAGGTGGGGGCTGGTCTCTTCTCCCAGGCAACCAGCACCAGAACAAGAGGACACACTCTCAAGCTGCACCAGAGGTAGTTTAGGCTGGAGGTGAGGAGAAAGTTCTTCTCTGAGAGAGTTGTTAGCCATTGGAATGTGCTGCCCAGGGAGGTGGTGGAGTCACCATCCCTGGAGGTGTTCATGAGGGGATTGGATGTGGCACTTGGTGCCATGGTCTAGTCATGAGGTCTGTGGTGACAGGTTGGACTTGATGATCTTTGAGGTCTCTTCCAACTTTGGTGATTCTGTGATTTATAATAAATCCTTTACATTAGTGTGAAACCCTCACTACAGTTTTAGTTTTGATACTGAGAACTGCTTGTTTCACAGAGGACTGGCTACTTTTCTTTCTCATTTTCTGTATTCTGTATTCCAAGAGCTGTTGGTCATTATTAAGTGGCTGTATGGACTTTTGTTCTGTCCCAGTATAAGCATTCTTAACATCTTGATTCTCTGAGAACCAAGTAAATGTTTTCTTCACTCCTCAGTGTGCAGTCTGAGATCACTGCCAGTGCTCCTTGATGCAAATAGTGATTATGATCAGTCATCATAATATGTTATAATTTACTGGAATTATGTACATAAAAATTGCTGCTAAAGAGAAAAAGCTCTCAGAAAGAGACTTTCAATTCATAAAGTCCAGTCCTTGTTCTGAAGGTATTCCGTAGGATAACTGGAAGGATGTTGGAGAACTTACCTGGCTACCTGTCTTCTAATATTTCAGTCTCAGTGTCTGTGGACAGTCTATATCCTTTATTCCTTATCCTTTATTTAGAATCACCTTTTAGAATAGAATAGAATAGAATAGAATAGAATAAATAGAATAGAATAGAATAGAATAGAATAGAATAGAATAGAATAGAATAGAATAGAATAGAATAGAATAGAATAGAATAGAATAGAATAAGACTAGACTAGACTAGAATAGAATAGACCAGGTTGGAAAAGACCTTTGAGATCATCGAGTGCAACCTATCACCCAACACCATCTAATCAACTAAACCACGGCACCAAGTGCCTCATCCAGTCTCTTCCAAAACACCTCCAGTGATGGTGACTCCACCACCTCCCTGGGCAGCACATTCCAATGGCCAATCTCTCTTTCTGGGAAGAACTTCTTGCTAACATCCAACCTAAACCTCCCTTGGTGCAGCTCGAGACTGTGTCCTCTTGTTCTGTTGCTGGTTGCCTGGTAGAAGAGCCCAACTCCCACCTGGCTACAACCTCCCTTCAGGCAGTTGTAGAGAGCAAGAAGGTCTCCCCTGAGCCTCCTTTTCTCTTTCCCCAACCTTTCCTCTCTACTCCTTAATCTTAGTAAACTAATTCTGAAAAGTTTCATCTCTTTGTTTGCTGTTTGTTTTGGTTTGGTTTTAGCTTTTTTAACTCCTCTCTGGACCATGCTGTTATCTTTTGCATACTCATAGTTTCATAGTTTCATAGTTTCATTCAGGGTTGGAAGGGACCACAAGGATCATCTAGTTCCAACCCCCCTGCCATGGGCAGGGACACCCCACACTAGATCAGGCTGGACAGAGCCTCATCCAGCCTGTCACTAGAAATACTGTTCTTATAAATCTATGGGGCTTATATATTTGTATATATAATTATATAAATACATACTATTCTAATAGGCTGTTTCCATTTCCTAGTGCTTTCAGCTTCAAGCTCTTGGAGCAGTTTTGGATGCTTTTGTTCTATAACCAGTCAGATTTTCTTTGGCATTACAGTCTCTTCCAAAGTCATGTCATAATCAGCTGTCTGTAGCATGCTTTTTACTTTGTCTGTGTCATCAGTTGTAGTGGTATGATGGTTTAACCCAACCACACCAACAGAAAGGACAGCTGGACTCAGCCAGAGAAGCAAATGAAGGCTGTATTTTACAAGCAATAATGAAATGCAATGAATATATAAAAAACCTACACTATTTACAATATTATACAAGAATTTACAAGAAAAGAAGCAACTCAGGAATCCTCCTGAGGAGGACCCCACCTCTGGTTCCCCCCAACATCTCTCTCTCTCTCCCTTTCCACATTTCCCTCTAGTTAATTAGAAGAAAAGAGAAGAGCAGAAAAAAGGATCTTAGGGGAATTTCAGTTAGTTCAAAGCTTTGTTAAGAAGTTAGCTGCTTATCTTATCAGTTTCTGTCCAGGACCAGTGTGCATGCCAAGAGAAAGACAGAAGCCGGAGTGAGAGCAGAATGTGAGATCATAAGACTACATCCCACTCATCCACAAGAATTCCTTTAGTATTATTTTCTTTTTGTTTTCCTTTTTACACCCAAACATTCAGCTGGAGAATTCTGCAGCTGTCCTTTCTTAAAGGCACAGCCTAAACTGTCACATCAATGAACACCTTAAATCAGATTAGTTCAAGGGCACACTTTAGAGGAACAGCACTTGCAATTGTCCTGTAGCCTGATAAGTAGCTTTACTTTCAATTCTGTCATAGTATCATAGTATCAGTCAGGGTTGGAAGGGACCACAAGGATCATCTAATTCCAACCCCCCTGCCATGGGCAGGGACACCTCACACTAGATCAGCCTGGCCAGAGCCTCGTCCAGCCTGGTCTTAAACACCTCCAGGGATGGGACTGGCGTGGACTCTCCCAGCCATATGCAGAATACAGATTCCTCAAAACTGATACTCACAGAAACTCTTAACTTCATTGGTCTTTTTGTCTTCTGCCTTAGAGGGTACCAAGTTTGATACAGACATGTTTGTTTTTGCAGGAAAAGGCAGTAACAAAACCAGTACATCACACCCAAGCAAGGATGAGTTATGCGAGAATACCGCGAAGGGTCTGGTTGATTCTGAGCAACCTCAGGAGAGCCAGGCAGGAACCTGGATAACAACAACTCCATCAGGCTTTCGAGTGGGCACTGAGGGAGCAAAGAGAATGGATCTGAAGCCATTGCTAATCTACCAGGCAACTGACCCAGCTGATGGAACAGTATTATGCTTTTTCTGTTATTACAGCAGTCTGCTAAAGCTAAGAGGCATAAAAGTCGCAGGGTTTGTTCTTTGGACATAAATCCTACAGGTCATATCATCATACTGTTACTAATACAGAGGCTTTAGATTTCAAAGAAAGGCTTTACATTTCAAAGAAAACACAAGTCCTCAGTCATAGTATCATAGTATCACTCAGGGTTGGAAGGGACCACAAGGATCATCTAGTTCCAACCCCCCTGCCATGGGCAGGGACACCCCACACTAGATCAGCCTGGCCACAGCCTCAGCCAGCCTGGCCTAAACACCTCCAGGGCTGGGGCCTCAACCACCTCCCTGGACAACCCATTCCAGGCTTCACCACTCTCATGGGGAAGAACTTCCTCCCCACCTCCAGCCTGAATCTCCCCACCTCCAGCTTCATTCCATTCCTCCTAGTCCTATCACTACCTGAGATCCTGAGCAGTCCCTCCCCAGCCTTCCTGTAGCCCCCTTCAGATACTGGAAGGCCACAATGAGGTCACCTGGGAGCCTTCTCTTCTCCAGACTCAACCCCCAACACTTTCAGTCTGTCCTCACAGGAGAGGTGCTCCAGCCCTCTGCTCATCCTCCTGGCCCTTCTCTGGACACTTTCCAGCACCTCCAGATCCCTCTTGGAATAGGGGCTCCAGAACTGGAGGCAGTACTCCAGGTGGGGTCTCAGAGCTGAGCAGAGGGGGAGAATCACCTCCTTTGACCTGCTGGCCACACTTCTCCTGATGCAGCCCAGGATCTGATTGGCTTTGCGGGCTGCAAGTGCACACTGAGAGCTCATGTTGAGCTTTTTGTCCTCCAGCACCCCCAAGTCTCTCTCCTCAGGGCTGCTTTCCAGCCAGTCCCTGCCCAGCCTGGATTTGTGCCTGGCATTGCCTCAACCCAGATGCAGGAGCCTGCACTTGGTCTTGTTGAACCTCATGAGGTTGGCTTGTGCCCACCTCTCAAGCCTCTTCAGGTCCCTCTGGATGGCCTCCCTTCCCTCCAGCGTGTCTGCTGCACCACACAGCTTGGTGTCATCAGCAAACTTGCTGAGGGTGCACTCAGTGCCACTGTCCATGGCACCCACAAAGATGTTGAACAAGCCTGGTCCCAGGACTGATCCCTGAGTGACTCCGCTTGTCACTGGCCTCCACTGGGACACGGACTCCAAAGCAGAATTTGCAGCAGTGCAGTTTCAATAGTTTCAGTACATAATGCCTTGTTTTTCTGTTGTTGCCAGTGCAAGTGTCACAGGGCTGGGATGAGTGAGTGTTCCTTCATTGTTTCAGTTCATGACAGTTCGAGAAGATGAAGTTGTAACAGTCGAGAAGCCAGATGGCAGCAGAGTAGTAGATCATGCTGATGGTACTAGGATCACAACTTTTTATCAAAGCTGTGAAGAAGTACCAGAAGATGGAGAGGAAACAGGTAAAAGCAAAAGGGAAGCACTTACCCCTACTATGTCTCATGAAGCAAATAATTGTCAAAATAGAATAGAATAGAACTAACCAGGTTGGAAAAGACCTTCAAGATCATCAAGTCCAACCTATCACCCAACACAGATGATCAACTAAACCATGGCACCAAGTGCCTCATCCAGTCTCTTCATAAACACTTCCAGTGATGGTGACTCCAGCACCTCCCTGGGCAGCACATTCCAGTGGCCAATCTCTCTTTCTATGAAGAACTTCTTCCTAACATCCACCCAAACCTTCCCTGGCACAGCTTGAGACTGTGTCCTCTTGTTCTGGATTAGATGATGCTGGGTGATAGGTTGGACTCGATGAACTCAAAGGTCTCTTCCTACCTGGTTAATTCTATTTCTTTTCTATTTCTTTTCTATTTCTTTTCTATTTCTATTTCTATTTCTATTCTATTCTATTCTATTCTATTCTATTCTATTCTATTCTATTCTATTCTTTATTATTTCTTAGATAAGCCCTTGGAAGTCATCAAAAGGAAGGTGAAATATATCCAAGTAGAGAATCCTGAGTTTGCTACTGTTAAAACAAACTGTGAGGACGGTACCTGCTGTACCATCTTTGGTGATGGGACATCTGTTATAGCAAAGCCACAAGGAACATATCAGGTGGGAATTATTTTCAGTTTGTGACAGCAAAATGTATCTTTGTATTCCAAGTTCCCTGCCATCCGTGTCTCTCACCCTGACTATTTGGACTCCCTTCTCAAACCTATAATTCCCTCTCTTTAATACTCCACCAATATTTAAATATTAGAGGTCCTAGATGACTGGAAGCTGGCAAATGGCCCAATTTTCACAAAAGGCAAGACTCAAGACCCTGGTAATTATAATCTCACTTCAGTACCTGGTAAAATTGTGGAGAAGGTTAGGGTTAGGGGGTTAGGGTTACAGTTAGGGGTCAGGGGGTTACTGAAAAACCACTTGAGAGAGAGTGCAATCATCGGTCATAGCCAGAACAAGTTCACAAGGGGACAGTCCTGATTAACCAACTTAATTTCTTTTTATTACAAGGTCACCCATCTAGGGACCAAGGGAAGCCAGTAGATACTTGGTGGTTTTGGATTTTAGAAAAGCTTTCAGTACTGCTTTTCACAGTATTCTTCTGGATAAAATGTCCAGCACCTAGCTAGACAAGTCCATCATACTTTGGGTGAACAATTGACTTACAGACCAGGCTCAAAAGGTTGTAGTAAATGGACTCACACCAGGTGGAGGAGAAAGTTCTTCACAGAGAGAGTTGTTAGCCATTGGGATGTACTGCCCAGGGAGGTGGTGGAGTCACCATCCATGGAGGTGTTCAAGAGGGGATTAGACATGGCACTTGGTGCTGTGATCTAGTAGTCTTGAAGTCTTGGGTGACAGGTTGGACTTGATGATCTTTGAGGTCTTTTCCAACCTTATTGATTCTATGATTCCCAGGGCGTTTTCCCCCTGGGAAACTGTATCTGTTCCACTCCCCTCTCCCTGCCCAGCTAGGGTATAAAAGGGAAGGCATTGGAGTCATTGCTTCTCCTTTTGGCTCCTACCTCTCCTGGATGAGAGCTACTGCAGCTGCCTTCCTGCTCCTCTGCCATGTGGTCAGGCCTGATCCTTCTCCCTGCTGCCTCTGTGCCTCTTCAGAGAGAGACTGGTTTTGTATTCTTCTTCTTTGTCCCCCTCCCATGCATCCTTGTTCCTTGCCCTTGTGAACCTTGCCTGTTATTGTTATATACATATATATATTGTGTAAAGAAAACTCTTTACCTCTCTACTTCCAGGACGACACCAAATTATTGTTTGGTGGATTTACTCCTTCCCTTTCCTTTTTTTCCCCTCTTTGTTGGGAGGGAGGAGGGGGGAGCGGGGGAGAGATTCTCAGCCTTGCCCCCATTTGAGCTCTTAACTACTAGTTAAGGATTAAACCACCACACGTGGACACTAGGAAAAGGTTCTTCACTAAGAGGGTGGCTGATCACTGGAACAAGCTCCCAAGGAAATGGTCATGGCAACAAGCCTATTGGAGCTCAAGGAGCATCTGAACAACACTTTCACTCATATGGTTTAGTTTTAGGTAACCCTCCAAAGAATAGACGCTCAATGGTCTCAATGAGACTCAGTTGGACTCAATGATCCTTCTAGGTCCTTCCAACTTGAAATATTTGAGATTGAGATGGCTGAGATTTGTGTCTGTGTTTCATTTTCCTGGTACCTATAAACTGAAGATTTCACCTTCCAGAACTGAACCTCTTCCCTTCTTCCCATGATAGGTTTTGCCCATCAAAGCAGGCTCTCTTTTCATTGATGAAGATTGCTCAGCAATTTATACCCACGAAGTTTACAACCTCATCAGCAAGAATGAAGAGCAACAAGCAGGGAGATACATTATGAAACACACTTCAGGCACTCTTTGTGAGGTGATGGATCCTGAAGGAAATCTTTTCAAGGTAAAATACATGGAAGGAAACAAGATTTTGCTCATAGCTTTGTAGTGTTTATTCTTAACATAGCCTACATAGCCAGAAGGAACAGCTCTTGAATCATGTCTCTGATATGTTCTTGCAGATGTGATGGGTTTCTCCTTTTTGGTATTTCCCTCTCTTTAGAGAGATTGAAGTGAAACACATGGTATGCAGTTTACCTCCCCTGTAAAGTCAGTGACCTTAATTAGCATGACTTGTCTTACAGCAAAAAGTTATCTCTACAAGTGAGGATTAAAACTGAGAGAGGATTCTGGCTTTTCACAGTATTCTTCTGGATAAACTGTCCAGTGATCCATAGAAACACTCTAATCTGCCAAATAAAGCAAATACTGTTGTATTTCAGTGTAAAGCCATGCTGATTGTGCTGTGATCCTTCAACACCTAAGAGAGATTTTTAAGCTAGGTTAGTACTTAGGCTTGAGTTCAGGAAATATCACCTAAGGGTCTATTACCTACATACTGTAGAATAGAATAGAATTAGCCAGGTTGGAAAAGACCTCCGAGATCATCAAGTCCAACCTGTCACCCAACACGTCATGACTAACTAAACCATGGCTTCAAGTGCCATATCCAGTCCTTTTTTGAACACCTCCAGGGATGGTGACTCCACCACCACCCCAGGCAGCACATTCCAATGGCCAATTACTCTTTCTGGGGAGAACTTTCTCCTCACCTCCAGCCTAAACTTCCTGTGGCGCAGCTTGAGACTGTGTCCTCTTGTTCTGGTTGCCTGGGAGAAGAGAGCAACCCCCACCTGACTACAATCTCCCTTCAGGTAGTTGTAGACCCTCAGTTTAGGAAAGATGTTGAGTTGCTGGAAGGTGTCCAGAGAAGGGCAACAAAATTAGTGAGGGGTTTGGAGCACAGCCCTGTGAGGAGAGGCTGAGGGAGCTGGGGTTGCTTAGCCTGGAGAAGAGGAGGCTCAGGGGAGACCTTATTGCTCTCTACAACTACCTGAAGGGAGGTTGTAGCCGGGAAGGGGTTGGTCTTTACTCCCAGGCAACCAGCACTAGAACAAGAGGACACAGTCACAAGCTGTGCCAGGGGAGGTTTAGGCTGGATGTTAGCAAGAAGTTCTTCATAAAGAGAGTGACTGCCCATTGGAATGGGCTGCCTGGGGAGGTGGTGGAGTCACCATCACTGGAGGTGTGTAGGAGGAGACTTGACAGGGTGCTTGGTTGCATGGTTTAGTTGATTAGGTGGTGTTGGATGATAGGTTGGATGCGATCATCTTGAAGGTCTCTTCCAACCTCATCTGGTCTATTCTATTCTATTCTATTCTATTCTATTCTATTCTGTTCTGTTCTGTTCCATTCTATGGGTATAGTTACCAGACTTGACCAGTTTTTTGGTGTGAAGTTGCCCACATATATAGGTGTGGAATATCATAGAATCACCATAGAATCAATAAGGTTGGAAAAGACCTCAGAGATCATCAAGTCCAACCTGTCACCCAAGACCTCATGACTACTAGACCATAGCACCAAATGCCACGTCCCATTTGACAGCAAGCATTTATTATCTATTAGCAATGTGATTGTAGCATTTAGGATGCAGAATGTTTTCCTATAAGTGTCCTTTCTGCTTTTCTTTTTCACTCTTTTCGGTTTTCTTCTTTATTTTTCTTGTCAGTTCCAGGCTGTTCAACCCAAAAGAGCTTGTTGGTTTGGTTGGGGGTTTTTGTGTCTCTTTGCCTGGGCTAGAGTTCAGCAAAAGGTTACTGGCTTAAATGTCTCATGTAATTCAAGTTATTTTATGTCATTTCTGTTATAGGTTATGGCTGATGGCAGCACAGCTGTGAGTGTTCCTGGCCTTGACTCTGATGACCAGGAAGACAGAAGTTCAGCACCACCACTCTCAGATAAAGATATCACTTATGATGAGCATGTCCCCAGGTAAACTGCTCTGGATTCATAGGTTTACACTTTTCTTTCTTCACTGTGCTGTATTGTGCTTCATTGTACGCAGCTCTTGTGGAGTTGGGCTGCCTTTGTTCAGTGCTCAAGCAGTGAAACAAGCTGCACAGGGAAGTGGTTCAGCCTTGGAAGTGTTAAAAAAATGTGTAGAATTTATTTGTGGCATAGCCTAAAACTGCCACACATCACTGGAGCTTTTACTCTGCTGGCCTTTAAATAACATCCCCTTATGCTCAAACCTGCTTGTGGGGCTTGGCGCTCACAAAACACAGTGGGGGTTGCACAGGCTGCTAAAGCCATTTTTGCACAAATGTGGATGAGGAGCATTTTCTTCTGCTTATCATCAGAGCCTGCACATAATGAAATAATAATGAAATAATAATTAATGAAAGGAGACTTGATAGGGTGCTTGGTGCCATGGTTTAGTTGTTTAGGTGGGTTGGATTGGTAGATGGGTTGGATGTGATGATCTTGAAGGTCTCTTCCAACCTGTTTATTCTCTTCTCTTCTCTTCTCTTCTCTTCTCTTCTCTTCTCTTCTCTTCTCTTCTCTTCTCTTCTCTTCTCTTCTCTTCTCTTCTCTTCTCTTCTCTTCTCTTCTCTTCTCTTCTCTTCTCTTCTCTTCTCTTCTCTTCTCTTCTCTTCTCTTCTCTTCTCTTCTCTTCTCTTCTCTTCTCTTCTCCTACTCTACTCTACTCTACTCTACTCTACTCTACTCTACTCTACTCTACTCTACTCTACTCTACTCTATTCTAAATCATGTATTGTTGTACTGCAAAAGGGAGGAGCCTGTGCTAAACAAAAATGACATTGCAATTAATCACTACAAGTGGGTGGTGGGTTGAAGTTTCCCCCCCCCCCCCAACATTACCTTTGCCAGACCAACTCAGTTAGAAGCAAATGAAGCTGTATTTACAAGCAAGATCTACACTCTACAATGGAAGGCAATGGATGTGTACAAATATACAGGAGTTACAATATTATACAGACATTCACAATTAACAAACAGCACAAGGACCCCCCTGGACAAGGAGCAGGGGAAGATACTAGCTTCTCCCTCCCTTAGCCCCTGTACAAAAGGAACAAGAGAAAGGAGCAGAGAAGTTAGACTTAGCCAAGGCCAGCCCATAAGCAGGTTATCTCTCCCAAGCAAAGCAAACCAGCCAGAGATCAGAAGAGAAGAGGAAAAGGGAAGAACTGTTGTGGTACAGCTCCTCTTATTCCAGATATTTACCCAATGAATTTGTTTAGAACAATCTTTTGTTTTCCTTTTCACACCCAATGGTGATTTATTTATATCTTTCTACTTTTCTGCTCAAAATCTGTAGCTAAATTTTAAAGGCAAAGCCTCAAACCACCCCAACATGGCACTTTGAGACGTGGTTTAGTGGGCATGGTCGTGTTGGGTTGACAGTTTGACTCGAGGTCTTTTCCAACCTTAATGATTCTGTGATTCTACTCTGTAGAATGACATTTGATGGCTTTTGATGACATTTGATGGCTTTTGATGACATTTGATGGCTTTTGGTGACATCATCTTGCAATTTCATTTTCTTGTCATGTCATCACAGTCTTTTATCATTTTTGCTGTCTAGAAGGAATACAAAGTGAAAGCCAGTGTGGTGGGTTGGCCTAAGCCAGGTGCCAAGCACCCATTCTCTTGATCCCCTACCTCAACAGGACAAGGGGGAAAATAAGACAACAGACTCAACTTGACTTTTTTGTTTGTTTGTTTGTTTTTTCCAGCTAAAATAGATTTGGATGATGACAAAAAAACACAAAACCAAAAATACCTTCTCCCCATCACTTTTTTTTCTGAGGCTGAACATCCACTGGGTTCTACACATTGGCCACAACAACCCCAGGCAGTGCTACAGGCTGGGGTCTGACTGGCTGGAGAGCAGCCAGGCAGAAAGGGACCTGGGGGTACTAGTTGAACATGAGCCAGCAGGGTGCCCAGGTGGCCAAGAAGGTCAATGGCATCCTGGCCTGCATCAGGAACAGTGTGGCCAGCAGGAGCAGGGAACTCATTGTGCCCTGTGCTCAGCACTGGTTAGGCCACACCTTGAGTCCTGTGTCCAGTTCTGGGCTCCTCAGTTTAGGAAAGATGTTGAGATGCTGGAAGTATCCAGAGAAGGGCAACAAAGCTGGGGAGGGGTGTGGAACACAGCCCTGTGAGGAGAGGCTGAGGGAGCCGGGGATGGTTAGCCTGGAGAAGAGGAGGCTCAGGGGTGACCTCCTTGCTGTCTACAACTACTGAAGGGAGGTTGTAGCCAGGTGGGGGTTGGTCTCTTCTTCCAGGCAAGCAGCACCAGAACAAGAGGACACAGTCTCAAGCTGCACCAGGGGAGGTTCAGGCTCAATGTTATGAAGACATTCTTCCCAGAAAGAGAGATTGCCCATTGGAATGTGCTGCCTGGGGAGGTGGTGGAGTCACCATCACTGGACGTATTGAAGAGGAGCCTGGATGAGGCACTTGGTGCCATAGTTTAGTTGATCAGATGGTGTTGGGTGATAGGTTGGACTTGATGATCTTGAAGGTCTTTTCCAACCTGGTTAGTTCTGTTCTGTTCTGTTCTGTTCTGTTCTGTTCTATTCTATTCTATTCTATTCTATTCTATTCTATTCTATTCTATTCTATTCTTGTTCTGTTCTGTTCTGTCCCTCCCATATTCCAGCCCTCTCTGCCTCCTCCCCACCTCAGCAGTGTAGGGAACAGGAGGTTGTAATACATCTATAATAACTCCTTCCTGCTGCTCCTTTCTCCCCGTGCTTTTCCCCTCTTCTATCATGGGTCCTTCCATGGCCTGCAGTTCTTTTCATTAAACCTGCTCCAGCATGAGCTTCAGGAAACTGCCTACACTCCGTGGTCCTGTCCACAAGCTGCAGGGGAGTACCTATTATAGGATAGGATAGGATAGGATAGGATAGGATAGGATAGGATAGGATAGGATAGGATAGGATAGGATAGGATAGGATGGGATGGGATGGGATGGGATGGGATGGGATGGGATGGGATAGCATAGAATAGAATAGAATAGCATAGAATAGAATAGAATAGAATAGAATAGAATAGAATAGAATAGAATAGAATAGAATAGAATAGAATAGAATAGAATAGAATAGAATAATAGGCTAGGGTAGGCTAGGCTAAGCCAGAATAGAATTAACCAGGTTGGAAAAGACCTTCAAGATCATCAAGTCCAACCTATCACCCAACACCATCTAATCAACTAAACCATAGTGTCAGCTAAAGCATAGTCTCCTCCACAAGCTGCAGCATGGAGATCTGCTCCACCATTGTCCTCCCCATAGGCTGCAGGGGAATCTCTGACACCAGGAGCAACTTGTCCCTCTCCTTCTTCTTGTCTGACCTTGGTCTCTGCAGGATAGTTGCTTGGACTTTCTCCCTCACTCGTTATTGCCTATGTGGCACTTTGCCATTTCATATGCACATTTGCCTTGAGGAGCCAACCTCTTGACTGAAACACTCAGCTGTGCCCTGCAAGGGGTCTACTTGAGCCAGCTGAAATTGTCTGTGTCCAGCACAGGGGAGGCTCTGGCTCCTCCTCACAGAGGCCACCCTGCAGACCAGCACCTTGCTTGCTATGCCTGATACAATCCAATGTGTGTGCTGGCTGTGCAGGTTCTTCATCATCTACGCTGATGGTTCTGGAACTGAGCTCCTGAGAAGCAGGGATGTACACAAGTATCTTGCTGAAGCCTGTAGTGACCCCACTGTTGCTGTCTTGCAAGATCCTGTACAAGAGCATCCAGGTAGGAAAGATTTATTTCTTTTCCAACAAACTAGGAACAGAAATAATTGGAAAGGTGGAGTCAGAGAACAGCAGTCATGAGCAGTGCTCACCAGGACTCAGGTTTGGGGCCAATCGTGTTTAATATCTTAATCAATGATCTGATGAGGGGTACAAGTGCACCCTCAGGAACTTTGAAGATGACAGCAGATTGGATGGCAATGTTGATCTGCTCCAGGGTAGGAAGGCTCTGCAGAGGGACCTGGACAGGCTGTATCAATGGGCCAAGGTCAGCTGTATATTTAACAAGGCCAAATGCCAGGTCCTGTACTTGGGTCACAACACCCTCATGGACACTTCAGGCTGGGGCAGAGCGACTGGAAAGCTGCCCAGCAGGGAAAGATGTGGGGGAGTTGATCAGTAGTCAGTTAAAGATGAGCTGACAGTGTGCTTAGGTGGCCAAAGTGGCCAACAGCATCCTGGCCTGTGGCAATGCCAGCGACGAGCAGTGTGAGCAATGTGGCAGTGCAGGCCTAGAGCCTGACATGGTGGTAGGCCATGCTCAGCATAAGTGCAGAGCCAGCTAGCAGTGGAGCAAAACAGTGCTGTGCCTGCAGCATGGGACTAAAACAAGACACTGGTAGCTATAAACATGGACAGTTATCTTGGGACAACAGGACATGCACCTGCATCAACAAACCTCGTTGTGTCATTAGTAGTTGGACCAATAATCTATAACAGTGCAATGTGTGGTCACTCCTAGGGAGCCAATGAAGCCATGCCAACGAGGCACGCCGAGTTTATATAAGTTGTAGCAGTTCCCTTGCTACGCACTTCTGCCTTTCCTGTCTCCTCTTCTTCTACACTTTACTGTGCTGTGGTGGTTTAGGCTGGGTGCTGGCCCGGATGCCACTGCATAGACCACACACCTGGGAGGTCCCAAGGGGTGGGCTCAGCCCAGGGGTTGGTCACAGGCAGGTATTCCAATCCCATAATGCCCTGCTCCCCTATAAAATGTCCATGTGGGGTCTTCACTTCCTCTTTCGTCCCCAGCTGCAGCCTAGGTAAAATGGCATGAGCCGCCTCCCTTGGGCCTGCCCAGGCCCGAGGCTGGGTTGGGGGCAGGAAGAAAGAGCCGTGGGGGGTTTGGGTGTACCCCCAGGTGGGGATGGGATGTTCTTGGGTATGTTGTGGGATCTCTCTCTCTGTCACGGTGCTTGTGGTTCTCTGTAAAGCTTTCATTGGTGTTTGTTTTTAAATTGTTTTTCTATTTAAACTTTCCATCACTTTTGCAATCCCTTTGTCTGAGTCATTGTTTCTGCCCTGTGGTGGGGAGGGGGTTTGCCCCAACCCATTACATGTGCTATACTCACACCATAGGCCTGCACCATAGGCCTGCACCACTGGAACAATAAAGGAACAATACTCCATCATGTTGGTCAGCTGTATTGACTCCAATCTCCATTGTCTATACTGGCCTGTATCAGGAATGGTGTGACCAGCTGGACCAGGGAGGTCTGGAGAGTTTCCAAACCCTCCTGGATGTGTTCCTGTGTGATTTACTCCAGGGGATCCTGCTGTAGCAGGGAGGTTGGACTGAATGATCTTCAGAGGTCCCTTCCAACCTCTACCATTCTATGATACATACCCAGTGAAATCACAGCCAAGAAAAGCTGCTCACAACCAGCTGTCATTTCTAAAAGTGGCACATCTGATCTTCCAGAACTTCATCCTCTCTTTCTCAGTGCTGGCTCTATTTGCCTGGACATCAAGGCTCTACAATTTTGTATCACTGTCACAAACTACTTTAGTGACCATATCCATTTTGAAGGCCAACTGTGGAGTAAATAATGGTAGATTAAAGTATATTTTGGGGTTGGGTTGGAAGAAATATTTTGAAGAACATTTAAATTGATCAGAACAATTAGAACAGAGAATAAATAATCTGTGATGGAACCCATCCAGTGAAGTATAGAATAAAGTGAATAATTATGCATGTTCTGAATAGGATGTACTTCTGAGGTTAGTATTCATAGAATCATAGAATCAATAAGGTTGAAAAGCACCTCAGAGATCATCAAATCCAACCTGTCACCCAACACCTCAGGACTAACTAAACCATGGCTTCAAGTGCCACAGCCAAACACTTTTGGAACACCTCCAGGGATGGTGACTCCACCACCTCGTGGCCAATTCCAATGGCCAATTACTCTTTCTGGGAAGAACTTTCTCCTCACCTCCAGCCTAAACCTCCCCTGGCACAGCTTGAGACTGTATCCTCTTCTTGTGGTGCTGGTTGCCTGGGAGAAGAGACCAACCCCCATATGGCTGCAACCTCCCTTCAGGTAGTTGTGGACAGCAATGAGGTCTCCCCTGAGCCTCCTCTTCCCCAGGCTAAACAACCCCAGCTCCCTCAGCCTACTCAGTCAACATGGGGCCAGAGGCTTTTCCCTGTTTGGGATACTCCACACACTCTACAGCTGAGCTGTTACTCAAGTCTCAAAGCAGGTAACACAGGCAGTCTGTTGTTAAACATGGTCTGAGTAATCTGAACTTGTTCAACATTTATAATCACCTCAGTGGTCCAGTATTACCTGTGGCCACTATGATCTCATTTTCACACTGAGTTTCACCCTTTGCTAATAAGGTTTGAGACACCTGTCCATCATGGTTTGATTTGGGCTGATCCTTAGCAGCATGTGTCTTTGCACCAGGTGTTTTGTGTATTACTATCCTCCGGCCTTTGCCTGAAGCCTCGCCCTGGGTAATGGAAGAAAGATCCAGAGAGTATTGTTCCTCCCAATCTTCAGTCAAAGCCACGGGACACATCTCCTCCTGAGGTATAATTTGTTTCAAAATTGTCCTTTGCTCCTTCAGCCATTGATGTTTGTCACAGGGAGGGGAACAGAGCTCTAAACAGTATGACAATGTTAAGTCCTGTTGATTAAGCAAGGCAAAGCAAGGGGCAGGCTGTCAGGAGAAATGTAACCCACTCTGGCTTCTACTCTCAGCAAGTTTTAGGGGAGTTCATCTTGCCAGATGAAGAAGTTTGAGGATTTTGTTGTGCCTAAGAATGTACTGACTGTCTAGATCTGTGATGCTGTAAGAAGAGTATGAGCTTTGCCACTGTGTCTCATGTGAAATAGCCGTGGTTTAGTTTCAGTAGCCTCTTGCTCCTCTTGTTTGTTTGTTCTTGTCTGTGTTCAGAAAAAGATCACAGGTCCCTCAGTAAGAACATGGGGTTGGAAGGGTCTCTGCATTGGATCCAAAGAGCAGGCAAGCTTGCCTGTGTCTGTACAAAGATGTCCTAATAAACTGCAGATCCGTCAGCTGCTCCAGTACAAGCCACTTAGTGATGAGCTGAGAGAAAACCTGCAGCTTTCCCTCAAGGTAATGCAGCCCCATGCAGTCATTCTTCCAGTGAGCAACAGAGAGCAAATTGGGTGATGCTGTATGCCTGAGACAAAAATTCTGCTTTGGAAGAACAACCAGCATTTCATACACAGACAGGGGCTGCAAGAAAAGTGCATTTCTGAAGCAGCTCTTGTGGAACCTACTTTGCTGTTCAGATAGGTGAGATCCAGCCCAGTACCTATCACAGACAGTACATTAACAAAGAGTTTGCTTTCTGTAAATATAGATGTCTGTTACTTTGCTTTTACTTTCTTTAGGGCTTCATTTCTCATTTAGAGAGCAGCTCCCTCAGCCTCTCCTCACAGGGCTGTGCTCCAAAGCCCTCCCCAGCCTCATTGCCCTTCTCTGGACACGTTCAAGTGTCTCAATTCCCTTCTTAAATTGAGGGGCCCAGAACTGGACACAGGACTCAAGGTGTGGCCTAACCAATGCAGAGTACAGGGCACAATGACCTCCCTGCTCCTGCTGCCCACACTATTCCTAATGCAGGCCAGGATGCCATTGGCCTTCTTGGCCACTTTGGGCACACTGCTGGCTCATGTTCAGCCAACTAGCAACCAGCACCCCCAGGTCTCTTTCTGTTTGGCAGCTCTCCAGCCACTCTGACCCCAGCCTGTAGCTCTGCATGGGGTTGTTGTGGCCAAAGTGCAGCACCTGGCACTTGGACTTGTTGAATGCCATCATGTTGGACTCTGCCTATCTGTCCAGCTTGTCAAGGTCCCTCTGCAGAGCCTTTCCACCCTCTAACAGATCAACACCTGCTCCCAACTTGGTGTCATCTGCAAACTTGCTGATGACTGACTCAATCCCCTCATCCAGATCATCAATAAAGATGTTAAAGAGCACAGGGCCCAGGCACTGATCCTTGGGGCACACCACTGGTGCCTGGCTGCCAGCTGGCTGTGGCACAATTCACCACCACTCGCTGGGCTCAGCCCTCCAGCCAGTTCCTAACCCAGCACAGAGTGCTGTGTTCTTTTCTGTAGCACTTAACATGATTCTTGCAGAGTAAATACCTGTCTAAAAAAGAGAGCCTCAGAATTTTATCTGAGCCTAATTTTTCAATTCCAGTGCTGTATATTTCCTTTGTCCTAATAGGAGATCAAACAGGAGGGAGATAAAGATCACAGACAATGTTTGTTAGAACCCATTCTTTCATTAAGCTGATCTTAATAATATAATTTATTAATAGCTATTTGCTCACCACATTCCTTTAGTCACTCACATAGTTGACTCAAATGCTTGCCATACTCATTCATCCTTGCTAGGCTGGTGCCACATTTGGGAGGACAATCCTACCTGCCTACTCAGAAGCAGGGTAAATCACATTGATGCAGCAGGGGCATCTATCACAGTATCACAGTATAACTAAGGTTGGAAAGGACCTCAAGGATCATTGAGTCCAACCTATCAACACAGACCTCATGACTAGACCATGGCACCAAGTGCCATGTCCAATCTCTTCTTGAACACCTCCAGGGATGGTGACTCCACCACCTCCCTGGGCAGCACATTCCAATGACGAATGACTCGCTCGGGGAAGAACTTCCTCCTCACCTCGGAGTCTAAACCTCCCCTGGTGCAGCTTGAGACTGTGTCCCCTAGAAACTTGTTGGATGTGATCCAAGTTACACAGTTCATTGTGGATGTCAGTGTGTGCTAGTGGCCTGGGAGAGCTTCTGCAGACTCTTGGTGTCCTTACTATATTAGTTCTTGTAGATTAAACAGTACTGCTAGTCTTCAGAGTCTTTAGTAAGCTTTCACCTATTACCTTCTCAGCCTGTAACTCTTCTCTTAGACCTGCTTGGACCTATTTCTCTATGCAGACCTTTAGATATGTATATAACTCATGCACAGATTCACAGAAGGGGTCTTAATGACATCAAGAAGTCTGTCCATTACTTCTACAAACTTTTTTCTCTATGTATGTGAACCTCAAGTCTACCTCTGCAAACAAAACTGCATCTTTCTTGTCTTTTCTCATTGTTCCACCAGGAATATATAGACAACCTTTTAAAGCAAGAAGATTATCTGGAAAAGATGAATGTGAAAGAACCAAGAACAGAAGAGGAAAAGGAGAATGCTGCAAGGATCCTTGAACTGTATAAAGTGAGAACAATACAACTCTAAACTACTTTTTCCAACAGAACCATCGTATTGCATTAGAACAGAACGTGAATAGAATAGAATAGAATAGAATAGAATAGAATAGAATAGAATAGAATAGAATAGAATAGAATAGAATAGAATAGAATAGAATAGAATAGAATAGAATAGAATAGAATTGAATTAACCAGGTTGGGAAAGACCTTTGAGATCAATGAGTCCAACCTATCACCCAACACCATCTAATCAACTAAACCATGGCACCAAGTGCCTCATCCAGTCTCTTCTTAAACACTATCAGTGATGGTGACTCCACCACCTCCCTGGGCAGCACATTCCCATGGCCAATCTCTCTTTCTGTGAATAATTTCTTCCTAACATCCAGCCTAAACCTCCCCTGATGCAGCTTGAGACTGTGTCCTCTTGCTCTGGTGCTGGTTCCCTGGGAGAAGAGCCCAACCCCCACCTGGCTACAACCTCCCTTCAGGTAGCAAGAAGGTCACCCCTGAGCCTCCTCTTCTCCAGGCTAAGCAACCCCAGCTCCCTCAGCCTCTCCTCACAGGGCTGTGCTCCAGACCCCTCCCCAGCTTTGTTGCCCTTCTCTGGACACATTCAAGTGTCTCAATGTCCTTCTTAAACTGAGGGGCCCAGAACTGGACACAGGACTCAAGGTGTGGCCTAACCAGTGCTGAGTACAGGGCACAATGACTTCCCTGCTCCTGCTGGCCACACTATTCCTGATGCAGGCCAGGATGCCATTGGCCTTCTTGGCCACCTGGGCACACTGCTGGCTCCTGTTTCATAGTTTCATAGTTTCATAGTTTCATAGTTTCATTCAGGGTTGGAAGGGACCACAAGGATCATCTAGTTCCAACCCCCCTGCCATGGGCAGGGACACCCCACACTAGATCAGGGCTGGACAGAGCCTCATCCAGCCTGCTCTTAAACACCCCCAGGGACGGGGCCTCGACCACCTCCCTGGACAACCCATTCCAGGGTTTCACCACTCTCATGGTGAAGAACCTCCTCCTCACATCCAGCCTGAATCTCCCCACCTCCAGCTTCATTCCATTCCCCCTAGTCCTATCACTACCTGATATCCTGAGAAGTCCTTCCCCTGCCTTCCTGTAGGCCCCCTTCAGATACTGGAAGGCGACAATTAGGTCACCTCGGAGCCTTCTCTTCTGCAGACTGTACAGCCCCAACTCCTTCAGTCTGTCCTCATAGGAGAGGTGCTCCAGCCCTCTGATCATCCTCGTGGCCCTTCTCTGGACATGTTCCAGCACCTCCACATCCCTCTTGTAATAGGGGCTCCAGAACTGGACACAGTACTCCAGGTGGGGTCTCACCAGGGCTGAGTAGAGGGGGAGGATCACCTCCCTCGACCTGCTAGCCACACTTCTCCTGATGCAGCCCAGGATCTGATTGGCTTTGCGGGCTGCAAGTGCACACTGAGAGCTCATGTTGAGCTTTTTGTCCACCAGCACCCCCAAGTCTCTCTCCTCAGGGCTATCCTCCAGCCAGTCACTGCCTAGCCTGTATTTGTGCCTGGGATTGCCTCGACCCAGATGCAGGACCCCTGCACTTGCTCTTATTGAACTTCATGAGGTTGGCCTGTGCCCACCTCTCCAGCCTGTCCCAGGTCCCTCTGGATGGCCTCCCTTCCCTCCAGGGTGTCTGCTGCACCACACAGCTTGGTGTCATCAGCAAACTTGCTGAGGGTGCACTCAATGCCACTGTCCATGTCCCCCACAAAGATGTTGAATAAGATAGGTCCCAGGACTGATCCCTGAGGGACATCCACTTGTCACTGGCCTCCACTGGGACATGGAGCCATTGACAGCCACTCTTTGGGTGCGGGCCATCAAGCCAGTTCCTTATCCATCTAGTGGTCCACCCCATCAAACCCATGTGTCACCAGTTTGGAGACCAGGATGTGGTGCGGGACAGTGTCGAAGGCTTTGCTCAGGTCCAGGTAAACGACATCAGTTGCTCGCCCCTCATCTATTAATTTTGTCACCTGCTCATAGAAGGCCACCAGGTTGGTCAGGCAGGATTTGCCCTTGGCAAAGCCATGCTGACTGTTCCCAATCACCTCTTCACTATTCTTTTGAGCGAGTAGTGACTCCAGGAGGATCTGTTCCATGATCTTTCCAGGCACAGAGGTGAGACTGACTGGCCTGTAGTTCCCTGGTTCCTCCTTCTTACCCTTTTTGAAGATGGGGGCAATGTTTCCCCTTTTCCAGTCTGTGGGGACTTCACCAGACTGCCAGGACTTTTGAAATATAATAGAGAGGGGTTTAGCAACCTCATCTGCCAGTTCCTCTCAGCACCCGTGGGGTGTAACCCGTCGGGTCCCATGGACTTGAACACTTTCAGGTTCTTCAGATGATCACGAACCTGATCTGCACTTACAATGGGCAGTTCTTCCTCCCTGTCCCTGGCTTTGACTTCCATAACATCAGGAGTGTCAGCCAGCTGTCAATCAGTACCCTCAGGTCCCTCTCTGTTTGGGAGCTCTCCAGCCACTCTGACCCCCGCCTGTAGCTCTGCATGGGGTTGCTGTGGCCAAAGTGCAGCACCTGGCACTTGGATTTGTTGAATGCCAACCTGTCACCACAGACCTCATGACTAAACCATGGCACCAAGTGCTACATCCAATCCCCTCTTGAACATGTCCAATCCCCTCATGGTTTACAACACACTGAAACACCTCCATTCTTGTAGTCACATTCTGAGGTAACAAGATAACACTTGTTTAGGGGTAGAACTCCTTTGAACAAGATGCTGTTGTTGTGAGGTCTGCTTCCCACGTGGTCATGATTATTCCTTCCTCATTGCAGTCCTTCCCTGACTGGCAGAAGTCATCTGAAGATCTCCAAGCTAGAGGTAATAAAAATGGAATATCTGTCTTTTAAATCTGTAAAATACCATTGTAAAACTATAAAGCACTGCAGTATTATTTTAAGGAAGGAATATAAAGGTAAATTTATCTGTGTGCTATTTATGTGCTTCTGTTTAATGTGCACAGGTGATTAGAAATTGTTAGCATCAGTGATTCAGTATCCCTGAATAACAATTCCTTGGGCCTCTATGATGATGAGGGGACCAAAATAACTTAGGAGGAAAGGCTGAAAGACCTGGAGCTGTTTAGCCTGGAGAAAAGCAGACTGAGGGGGGGAAACTGATTAATGTTTATCAATAGCTAAAGGGCCAGTGTGAGGAGGATGGATCCAGGCTCTTCTCAGTGGTGTCCAGGGACAGGACAAAGGGCAGTGGACACAAACTGGACATAAACAGAAGGAAAATATTCTTCCCTTTGAAGGTGGCAGAGCACAGGCTGCCCAGAGAGGCTGTGGATTCTCCATCTCTGGAGTCATTCATGTTCCAGGTGGCCAAGAGGGCCAGTGGCATCCTAGCCTGCATCAGGAACAGTGTGGCCAGCAGGAGCAGGGAGGTCATTGTGCCCCTGTACTCAGCACTGGTTAGGCCACACCTTGAGTCCTGTGTCCAGTTCTGGGCCCCTCAGTTTAGGAAAGATGTTGAGTTGCTGGAAGGTGTCCAGGAAGGGCAACAAAGCTGGGGAGGGGTTTGGAGCACAGCCCTGTGAGGAGAGGCTGAGGGAGCTGGGGTTGCTTAGCCTGGAGAAGAGGAGACTCAGGGAGACCTTCTTGCTCTCTATAACTACCTGAAGGGAGGTTGTAGCCAGGTGGGAATTGGTCTCTTCTCCCAGGCAATCAGCCCCAGAACAGGAGGACACAGTCTCAAGCTGTGCCAGGGGAGGTTTAGGCTCAATGTTAGGAAGTTCTTCCCAGAAAGAGAGATTGGCCATTGGAATGTGCTGCCCAGGGAGGTGGTGGAGTCACCATCATGGTTAAGAAGAGACTGGATGGGGTACTTGGTGCCATGGTTTAGTAGATTAGATGATGTTGGGTGATAGGTTGGACTTGATGATCTCCAAGGTCTTTTCCAACCTGGTCTATTTCTATTCTATTCTATTCTATTCTATTCTATTCTATTCTATTCTGTTCTGTTCTGTTCTGTTCTGTTCTGTTCTGTTCTGTTCTGTTCTATTCTGTTCTGTTCTCCCCTCACCCTCCTTTTCTCCAGACTAAACAATCTTAATTCCCTCATCTGCTCCTTACAAAACCTGTTCTCCAGATCTTTTACCAGTTTTGTTGCCCTCCTCTGGTCCTGCTCCACCACCTCAATATCTGTCTTGTGGTGAGGGCCCTGAAAGTGAACCCAGAATTCAATGTGTGGCCTCACAAGTGTTGGACAATGGTTTCCATGGTCCTGATAGAGGCCAGAATTCTGTTGGCTTTCTTGACAACCTGGGCACACTCCTGGCTCAAATCCAGCCAGCTGTCAGTGTCAGCAGCTTTACCTATTTGCATGTATTTGATTTGTATCTTGAAAGAATATAGAGATATTTAAAGCAATACAGGGTAGGGATATGAACTTAATATGCTTTTGTTGCTTTCTACATAGAACTAACAGATAGGAAATGTTCTGAACTTGATTTTGGAATGAAGTTCTTTTTGCCTCTTCCCTCACAGTGAAAAGGAATCTCTTGGGCTTTCATCAAGTGACAGAAAGATGCATTACAAATATGTCCTTTTATGCTTCTTATGCAGAACCCTTACCAGTGCTTGGCACTGGTATAACACTTTTTGTTATTGCAGTTGTTGTTTGGCACTGGAATAACACTTTTTGTATTGCAGCTCATGTAACTGAGCTGTATGAACAGGCAGTGGCTTCTCACCCCCAGCATCACACAGTGGAGACAATCACCACCCTAACAGAAGACCAACAGGAGAGCTTCAGGTAGGATAGAGCACTGAGAACTGGTACAAACATAACTAACAGCCAGGATGGAACCAAGCACACATAACACACACGCAAGGCAGGGTACTGACTGCTGTTGAGGACCAGGCCATGCATCTCTAGACACATACCACAATACCTTACTAGCTTTTCCTATGAGTT
>NW_027142857.1:7500-130540 GCF_026170545.1 Melanerpes formicivorus
CCCAGCCTCATCCCCTGCCCAGCCCTAGCCCTGCCCCAGCCCAAGCCCCAGCCCCAGCCCCAGCCCCATCCCTGCCCCCATCCCAGCCCCAGCCCCAGCCCTGCCCCATCCCAGCCCCAGCCCCAGCCCCAGCCCAAGCCCTGCCCCAGTCCCTGCCCCAGCCCAGTCCTGGTCCCCGCCCAGCCCAGGCCCAGCCCCAGCCCTGCCCCAGCCCTGGACCCAGCCCTGCCCTCAGCCCCAGCCCCAGCCCTAGCCCAGCCCTGCCCTCAGCCCCAGCCCCAGCCCCATCCCCACCCTCGGCCCCAGCCCAGCCCCTGCCCCAGCCCTACCGCTGCCCAGTCCCGGTCCATGCCCACCCCAGCCCTGCCCAAGACTTGGTTCCAGCCCCAGCCCCAGCCCTGCCCCTGCCCCGCCCTCTGCCCCAGCCCAGGCCCCTGCCCCAGCCCCAGCCCTAGCCTAGTCCCGCCCTCAGCCCCAGCCCCAGCCCCAGCCCCACCCTCGGCCCCAGCCCAACCCCTGCCCCAGCCCTGCCCCGGCCCAGCCCCAGCCCCAGCCCAGCCCCTGTCCTGGACCTAGCCCCAGGCCAGCCCCAGCCCCAGCCCCACCCCAGCCCCAGCCCAGCCCCAGTGTGGTGGGTGGAAGGGTAAGGCCAAGAAGCCTCCTCCCTTCCCCCTTGTAAGGTAAAGGGAAAGAAAAATTGAATTGAAAGGAAAAAAAAAATCTCACAAGGTGAATTAGCAAAGCAGTGGAGCTATATTTACAAAGCAATGTAGGGTATGCAGGGGAATATTTACAAATTTACAATATCTACAATATATACAAAGATATACAACAGAGTAACACAGAAATGAGAGTAACCCCCCTCGGACAGAGAGGGGTTCCCCACCTCTGCTCTCCCCTCTCTTGCCCCCCTTTCCCCAGAATGGGATAGAAAGAGAAAGAAAAGAGAGGAAAAAAGTTTAGAAGCAGTTCGTGTTAATTGGAAGGGAGTTAATACCGGCTTTTATCTGGTTTTCAAGGCCGAGGCCTTGGCAGAAAGCCCAGCACAAAACAGAGCTGCTGCACGAAGAAGAGGCGGAAGCAACACTGAAAATAAAGTGCTGGAAAAACCCAGTATACCCTCCTGCTGTCACAGTTCAGAAGGTGATTCCTCCCACTCTTCCAATGAAATTAGTTTAGATTATTCCTTCCGTTTACCAACTTCCGTCCACCATACTCCATTTCTTAAGGGGGCAACGTCAACCGGCCACACCCAGCCACAGCCCAGCCACAGCCCTGGACCCAGCCCCAGTCGCAGCCTCGGCCCCAGACCCAGCCCCAGCCCCAGCCCAACCGCAGGCCCAGCCCTGCCCCAGCACAACCCCAGCCCCAGCCCAGCCCCCAGCCCCGGCCCGACCCCTGCCCAGTCCCGGTTCATGCCCAGCCCCCAGCCCCAGCCAAACCCAAGACTTGGTTCCAGCCCCAGCCCCAGCCCCGCCCCAGCCCCGCCCTCTGCCCCAGCCCAGCCACAGCCCCAGCCCTAGCCCTGCCCTGGACCCAGCCCCAGCCCCAGCCCTGCCCCACCCTCGTCCCCAGCCCAGCCCCTGCCCCAGCCCTACCCCTGCCCAGTCCCGGTCCATGGCCAGCCCCAGCCCTGCCCAGCCCCAGCCCCTGCCCCATCCCTGCCCAAGACTTGGTTCCAGCCCCAGCCCCAGCCCTGCCCCAGGCCCGGACCCAGCCCCGGCCTCAGCCCTGCCCCAGACACAGCCTGGCCCCAGCCCTGCCCCATCCCAGTCCCAGACCCAGCCTGGCCCCAGCCCTGTCCCCAGCCCCAGCCCAGCCCCAGGCCCTGCCCCAGCCTAGCCACAGCACTGCCCCAGCCCTGGCTCCTGCCCCAGCCCTGGCTCCAGCCCCAGCCCCAGCCCTGCCCAAGACTTGGTTCCAGCCCCAGCCCCAGCCCTGCGCCAACCCAGCCCCAGCCAAGGCCCAGCCTCAAGCCTAGTCCTGCCCCAGCCCAAGCCCAAATCCAGCCCCAGCCCTAAACCTACCTCAGCCCTAGCCCCAGCCCTGTCCGCAGCCCCAGCCCCAGCCCCACCCTCGCCACCAGCCCAGCCCCAGCCCCAACCTTGGCCCCAGCCCAGCCCCAATTCAAGACCTGCCCCAGCCCTGCCTCTGCCCCGGCCCCAGCCCCTGCCCCAGACTCGGCCCCAGCCCAGACACAGCCCCAGACACAGCCCTGCCCCAGCCCAAACCCAGCCCCAGCCCAGCCCCCAGCCCTGGCCCTACACCTCCCCAGTCACGGTCCAAGCCCAGCCCCAGCCCTGCCCCACCCTTGTCCCCAGCCCAGCCCCAGCCCCAGCCCCAGCCCTGCCCAAGACTTGGTTCCAGCCCCAGCCCCAGCCCAGCCCCAGCCCCAGCACTAGCCCTGCCCTGGACCCAGCCCCAGCACCACCCCAGCCTCAGCCCCAGACCAGCCCCAGCCCCAGCCCCAGCCCTGCCCATGACTTGGTTCCAGCCCCAGCCCCAGCCCCAGCACTAGCCCTGCCCTGGACCCAGCCCCAGCACCACCCCAGCCTCATCCCCAGAACAGGCCCAGCCCTGCCCCAGCCCAAGCCCCAGCCCCATCCACATCCCCATCCCTGCCCCCAGCCCAGCCCCAGCCCCAGCCCTGCCCCATCCCAGCTCCAGCCCCAGCCCCAGTCCCTGCCCAGCCAAAGCCCAGCCCTGACTCAGCCCCAGCCCTAGCCCAGCCCTGACCCAGCCCCAGCCCTAGCCCAGCCCTGCCCTCAGTCCAGCCCCAGGCCCGGACCCAGCCCCGACCTCAGCCCAGCCCTAACCTAGCCCTGCCCCAGCCCCAGGCCTAGCCCAGCCGTGCCCTCAGCCCAGCCCCAGCCCTGGACCAAGCCCCACCCCTGTGCCAAACCAAGCCCCAGCCTGGCCCCAGTCCTGCCCTAGCTCCAGCCCTAGCCCTGTCCCCAGCCTCGGCCCGTGCCCCGGCCCCAGTCCCAGTCTTGCCCCATCCCAGCCACCAGCCCCAGCCCTGCCCTCAGCCCAGCCCCAGACCCAGCCTGGCCCCAGCCCTGTCCCCAGCCCCAGCCACAGCCCAGCCCCAGGCCCTGCCCCAGCCTAGCCACAGCCCTGCCCCAGCCCTGGCTCCTGCCCCAGCCCTGTCCGCAGCCCCAGCCCCAGCCCCACCCTCTCCACCAGCCCAGCCCCAGCCCCAAACTTGCCCCCAGCCCAGCCCCAGTTCCAGCCCTGCCCCAGCCCTGCCTCTGCCCCGGCCCTAGCCCCTTTCCCAGACTCGGCCCCAGCCCTGCACCGAACCCAGCCCCAGCCCGGCCCCAGCCCTGCCCCAGCTCTGGCCCCAGCCCTGTCCCCAGCCCCGGCCCCTGCCCCAGCCCCAGCCCTAGCCCAGCCCTGTCCTCAGCCCGAGCCCCAGCCCCAGCCCCACCCTCGGCCCCAGCCCAGCCCCTGCCCCAGCCCTGCCCCTGCCCCAACCCTGCCCCAGCCCAGCCCCAGCCCCAGCCCAGCCCCAGCCCTGGACCCAGCCCCAGTCGCAGCCTCGGGCCCAACCCAGCTCCAGCCCAGCCCCACCCCCACACTCAGCCCCAGCCCAGCTCCAGCCCCAGCCCAGCCCCAGCCCCAGCCCTGCTTAGCCCTGCCCTCAGCCCAGCCCCAGCCCCAGCCTGGCCCCAGTCCTGCCCCAGTCTAGCACCAGCCCCAGTCCAGCCCCAGCCCTGGACCCAGCCCCAGTCGCAGCCCCCGGGCCCAGCCCAGCCCTAGCCCAGCCCCAGCCCCACCCTCAGCCCCGCCCCAGCTCCAGCCACAGCCCAGCCACATCCCTGGACCCAGCCCCAGCCCAGCCCCATCCCCAGTCCTGCCCCAGCCTAGCACCAGCCCCAGCCCAGCCCCAGCCCTGCCCCAGCCTAGCCCCAACCCCAGTCCAGCCCCACCCTGGACCCAGACCCAGACCCAGCACAGCCCCAGCCCTGCCCCAGCCTAGCCCCAGCCCCAGTCCAGACCCTGCCCTGGACCCAGTCCCAGCCCCAGCCCAGCCCCAGCCCAGCCCCAGCCACCGCCCAGCCCCAGCCCTGCCCCCAACCCAGCCTCAGCCTCACCCTGGAATCAGCCCCAGCCCCAGCCCTGTCCCAGCCCTGCCCCAGACTAGCCTCAGCCCCAGCCAAGCCCCTGCCCTGGACCCAGCCCCAGCCCCAGCTCCAGCCTCATCCCCAGCCCAGGCCCAGCCCTGCCCCAGCCCAGCCCCAGCCCCAGCCCCAGCCCCAACCCCAGCCAAGCCCCACTCATGGCCCCATCCCTGGCCCCAGCCTAGCCCTGCACCGGCCCCAGCCCTGCACCGAACCCAGCCCCAGCCCAGGCCCCAGCCCTGCCCCAGCCAGCCCTGCCCTGGCCCAGCGCCAGTCCAGCCCCAGCCCCAGCCCCAGCCCTGCCCCAGCCCAGCCCCAGTCACAGCCCAGACCCAGCCCTGGATCCAGCACCAGTCGCAGCGCCAGCCCCACCCTCAGCCCCAGCCCAGCTCCAGCCACACCCCTGCCACAGCCCTGGACACAGCCCCATCCCAGCCCCCAGCACCAGCCCTGCCCTCAGCCCAGCCCCAGACACAGCCTGGCCCCAGCCCTGTCCCCAGCCCCAGCCCCAGGCCCAGCCCCAACCCCAGCCCCAGCCCTGCCCCAGCCCAGCCCCAGGCCTGACCTCAGCCCTGCCCCAGCCCTGGCTCCAGCCCCAGCCCGAGCCCTGCCCATGCCTTGGTTCCAGCCCCAGCCCCAGCCCAAGGCCCAGTCTCAAGCCTAGTCCTGCCCTAGCCCTGCCCCAATCCAGCCCCAGCCCTACCCCTACCTCAGCCCTAGCCCCAGCCCTGTCCGCAGCCCCAGACCCAGCCCCACCCTCGCCACCAGCCCAGCCCCAGCCCCAACCTTAGCCCCAGCCCAGCCCCAGTTCAAGCCCTGCCCCAGCCCTGCCCCTGTCCCGGCCCCAGCCCCGGCTCCAGATACGGCCCCAGCCCAGCCCCAGGCCTAGCCCTGTGCCAGCTCTACCCCAGCCCATCCCCGGTCCCAGCCCAGCCCAAGCCCTGGCCCAGCCCCAGCCCAAACCCCATCCTTGCCCCCAGCCCAGCCCCAGCGCTGGACCCAGCCCCAGCCCCAGCCCCAGCCAAGCCCCACTCACGGCTCCATCCCCGGCCCCAGTCGCAGCCCCGGCCCCAGCCCAGCCCTAGGCCTGCCCCAGCCCCACCCTCAACCCCAGCGCAGCTCCAGCCACATCCCAGCCACAGCCCTGGACCCAGCCCCAGCCCAGCCCCAGCCCCAGCCCTGCCCTAGCCCAGCCCCAGCCCTGGACCAAGCCCCACCCCTTAGCCAAACCCAGCCCCAGCCTGGCCCATCCCTGCCCTAGCTCCAGCCCTAGCCCTGTCCCCAGCCTCGGCCCGTGCCCCAGCCCCAGTCCCAGTCCTGCCCTATCCCAGCCCCCAGCCCCAGCCCTGCCCCCAGCCCAGCCCCAGACACAGCCTGGCCCCAGCCCTGTCCCGAGCCCCAGCCACAGCCCAGCCCCAGGCCCAGCCCCAGCCTAGCCCCAGCTCAAACCTCATCCTTGACCCCAGCCGAGCCCCAGCCCTGTCCCAGCCCCAGCCCCACCCCAGCCTCATCCCCAGCCCAGGCCCAGCGCTGCCCCAGCCACAGCCCAGCCCAGCTCCAGCCCAGCCCCAGCCCCAGCCCTGCCCCAGCCCAGCCCCAGCCACAGCCCAGCCCCAGCCCTGGATCCAGCCCCAGTCGCAGCCCCGGCCCCAGCCCAGCCTCGGCCCAGCCCCAGCCCAGCCCCAGCCCCACCCTCAGCCCCAGCCCAGCTCCAGCCACAGCCCATCCACAACCCTGGACCCAGCCCTGGACGAAGCCCCACCCCTCAGCCAAATCCAGCCCCAGCCTGGCCCCAGCCCTGCCCTAGCTCCAGCCCTAGCCCTGTCCCCAGACTCAGCCTGTGCCCCTGCCCCAGTCCCAGTCCTGCCCCATCCCAGCCCCCAGCCCCAGCCCTGCCCTCAGCCCAGCCCCGGTCCCAGCCCAGCCCAAGCCCTGGCCCAGGCCCAGCCCAAACCTCATCCTTGCCCCCAGCCCAGGCCCAGCCCTGCCCCAGCCCCAGCCCCAGCCCCAGCCCCAGCCCTGCCCCAGCCTCAGTCCTGCCCCAGCCCCGGCCCCAGCCCCAGCCCTGCCCCCAACCTAGCCCCAGCCATGCCCCCAGCCCAGACCTGCCCCCAGCCCCAGCCCAAGGCCCAGCCTCCAGCCTACTCAAGCCCCAGCCCCTGCCCCCAGCCCCTGCCCCAAGCCCAGCCCCAGCCCTGCGTCAACCCTGCCCCAGCCCTAGTCCCCAGCCCACACCCAGCACAGCACCAGCACAGCACCAGCCCCAGCCCCAGCCCAGCCCCTGCCCTGGACCCAGCCCCAGCCCCACCCCAGCCTCATCCCCAGCCCAGGCCCAGCCCTGCCCCGGCCCAGCCCCAGCCCCAGCCCCAGCCAAACCCCACTCACGGCCCCATCCCCGGCCACAGCCCAGCCCTGCCCCAGCCCCAGCCCTACACCGAACCCAGCCCCAGCCCAGCCCCAGCCCTGCCCCAGCCCAGCCCTGCCCCGGCCCAGCCCCAGCCACAGCCCAGCCCCAGCCCTGGATCCAGCCCCAGTCGCAGCCCCGGACCCAGCCCAGCCCTAGCCCAGCCCCAGCCCACCCCCAGCCCCACCCTCAGCCCCAGCCCAGCTCCAGCCCCAGCCCGGCCCCAGCCCCAGCCCTGCCCTAGCCCAGCCCCAGCCCTGGACCAAGCCCCACCCCTCAGCCAAACCCAGCCCCAGCCTGGCCCCAGCCCTGCCCTAGCTCCAGCCCTAGCCCTGTCGCCAGCCTCGGCCTGTGCCCCTGCCCCAGTCCCAGTCCTGCCCCATCCCAGCCTCCAGCCCCAGCCCTGCCCTCAGCCCAGCCCCAGACACAGCCTGGCCCCATCCCTGTCCCCAGCCCCAGCCACAGCGCAGACCCAGCCCCAGCCCCAGCCTAGCCCCAGCCCTGCCCCAGCCGCAGCCCCAGGCCTGACCTCAGCCCTGCCCCAGCCCTGCCCCAACCCTGGCTCCAGCCCCAGCCCCAGCCCTGCCCATGCCTTGGTTCCAGCCCCAGCCCCAGCCCTGCGCCAACCCAGCCCCAGCCCAAGGCCCAGCCTCAAGCCTAGTCCTGCCCCAGCCCTGGCCCCAATCCAGTCCCAGCCTTACCCCTACCTCAGCCCTAGCCCCAGCCCTGTCCGCAGACCCAGCCCCAGCCCCAGCCCCACCCTCGCCACCAGCCCAGCCCCAGCCCCAGCCTTGGCCCCAGTCCAGCCCCAGTTCCAGCCCTGCCCCAGCCCTGCCCCTTCCCCGGCCCCAGCCCCGGCCCCAGACTCAGCCCCAGCCCAGCCCCAGGCCTAGCCCTGTGCCAGCCCTAACCCAGCCCAGCCCCGGTCCCAGCCCAGCCAAGCCCTGCCCCAGCCCCAGCCCTACACCGAATCCAGCCCCAGCCCGGCCCCAGACCTGCCCCAGCTCTGGCCTTAGCCCTGGCCCCAGCCCTGGCCCCTGCCCCACCCTCAGCCCTAGCCCAGCCCTGCCCTCAGCCCCAGCCCCAGACCCAGCCCCAGCCCCACCCTCGGCCCCAGCCCAGCCAATTCCCCAGCCCTGCCCCGGCCCAGCCCCAGCCCAGCCCCTTCCCCAGCCCC
Source organism: Melanerpes formicivorus (assembly GCF_026170545.1). Lineage (NCBI taxonomy): Eukaryota > Metazoa > Chordata > Aves > Piciformes > Picidae > Melanerpes > Melanerpes formicivorus. Next base: position 15,206 of record NW_027142857.1, read on the forward strand.
GCCTCGGCCCAGCCCCAGCCCCTGCCCAGCCCCTGCCCTGGACCCAGCCCCAGCCCCAGCCCAGCCTCATCCCCAGACCAGGCCTAGCCCTGCCCCTCCCCCAGCCCAGCCCCGGGCCCAGCCCAGCTGTAGCCCAGCCCTGCCCCAGCCCCCGCCCTGCCCAGCCCCAGCCCTGCACCGAACCCAGCCCCAGCCCGGCCCCAGCCCAGCCCCAGCCCTGTCCCCAGCCCCGGCACCTGCCCCAGCCCCAGCCCTAGCCCAGCCCTGCCCTCAGCCCCAGCCCAGGCCCAGCCCCACCCTCGGCCCCAGCCCAGCCCTTGTCCTAGCCCTGCCCCGGCCCAGCCCCATCCCAGCCGCTGCCCTGGACCCAGCCACAGCCCAGCCCCAGCCACAGCCCCAGCCCAGCCCCAGCCCAGCCACAGACCAGCCCCAGCCACAGCCCCAGCCACAGCCCCAGCCCAGCCCCAGCCCAGCACCAGCCACAGCCACAGCCACAGCCCCAGCCCTGGACCCAGCCCCAGTCGCAGCCCCGGCCCCAGCCCAGCCCTAGCCCAGCCTCAGCCCCACCCTCAGCCCCAGCCCAGCTCCAGCCACAGCCCAGCCACAGCCCTGGACCCAGCCCCAGCCCCATCCCCAGCACAGCCTCATTCCCAGCCCAGGCCCAGCCCTGCCCCAGCCACAGCCCCAGCCCCAGCCCCAGCCCCACCCCTGGACCCATCCCCGGTCCCAGCCCAGCCGTAGCCCAGCCCTGCCCCAGCCCCTGCCCTGCCCAGCTCCAGCCTGGCCGCAGCCCTGCCCCAGCTCTGGCCCCAGCCCTGTCCCCAGCCCCGGCCCCTGCCCCAGCCCCAGCCCTAGCCCAGCTCTGCCCTCAGCCCCAGACTTTGCCCCTGCCCCACCCTTGGCCCCAGCCCAGCCCCTGCCCCAGCCACAGCCCAGCCCCAGCCACAGCCCCAGCCCAGCCCCAGCCCAGCCACAGCCCAGCCCCAGCCACAGCCCCAGCCCAGCCCCAGCCCAGCCCCAGCCACAGCCACAGCCACAGCCCCAGCCCTGGACCCAGCCCCAGTCGCAGCCCCGGCCCCAGCCCAGCCCTAGCCCAGCCTCAGCCCCACCCTCAGCCCCAGCCCAGCTCCAGCCACAGCCCAGCCACAGCCCTGGACCCAGCCCCAGCCCCATCCCCAGCCCAGCCTCATTCCCAGCCCAGGCCCAGCCCTGCCCCAGCCACAGCCCCAGCCACAGCCCCACCCCCGGACCCATCCCCGGTCCCAGCCCAGCCGTAGCCCAGCCCTGCCCCAGCCCCTGCCCTGCCCAGCCCCAGCCTGGCCGCAGCCCTGCCCCAGCTCTGGACCCAGCCCTGTCCCCAGCCCCGGCCCCTGCCCCAGCCCCAGCCCTAGCCCAGCCCTGCCCTCAGCCCCAGCCTTTGCCCCTGCCCCACCCTCGGCCCCAGCCCAGCCCCAGCCCCAGCCCAGCCCCTGCCCTGGACCCAGTCCTGCCCCAGCCCTGGACACAGCCCCACCCTGGACCCAGCCCCAGCCCCAGCCCAGCCCCAGCCACCGCCCGGCCCCAGCCCTGGACCCAGCCCCAGGCCCAGCCCTACCCCAGCCCCCGCCCTGCCCCAGCCCCAGCCCTGCACCGTACCCAGCCCCAGCCCGACCCCAGCCCTGCCCCAGCCCCAGCCCCAGCCCCAGCCCCAGCCCCAGCCCTGCCCCAGCCCAGCCCAGCTCCAGCCCTGGATCCAGCCCCAGTCGCAGCCCCAGTACTGCAAGAAGGGGGCCGCTTTAACGACCAATTTGATCAGCGGATTCCAACTTTATTGAGCATCAGACACATCTTATATACAGTTTGCTATAATTATGCCCACTTGGCAACATACTATTGGTTGCTCTCTAAAAGGTTACATCATTGTTTTCACAACTCTGTGGAATTCTTCCATCCGGCCTAATTGCTCTCTTTCCCAGATCTCGCCTCCTCCTTATCTTGCTTGCCTCCCATCTCAGGGGCAGCTGGACTTCAGCATACCAAGCAATCAGCACTTTCTCACATCTCTTACGGCGCCACTATATTATCAACAGAGAATTCTTCAAGGCCTGAATTGCACAGGTGTTCCTGGGACCCATGTCCCCTCTTGTCCGACAACAATTCCCCCGTTTTTCTTTTGTGCAAGTAAGGCCTTGGAAGTTATTCTTTGAACACTTTGCATAATACAATTATAAACAAGTTTAACAATAATCAAAATGAGTACAATGATACCTAAGAACCTTAAAACTTACTACTATAATTAACAAACATATTTACATTAAGTCTGGGTATCCCTATCAGACACGTCTGAAAAAGTTCAATCAATTCATTATTACCTGTTATGTTGCACCTTTATTTTCTCTAGGATGGTCAAAAAATCATAATTTGTTTAAGGGTAGCAAGATTTCTTTAATCTGTAAAGGTAGATCTGGCCAGGCTCTAGCTTCACAGACAGAAAACTTGCAGGCAATCAGCAAGAGCAAAAGAGCTTCATTGCTTTGCCCAATATAAAATTACCCATAATAATATGTTTTTGGTCATCCTAGTAATACTAATCTCTTATTGGTACCAACTTCACCCAAAAAGCAACCTTACAATAGTTTTCTTCATCTTATATAGTTTCATCATCTATATAAGCAAACTTATGCTAAATAGAAGGGAGGCATATGATAGTCTTAGAATAGGTGGTCAAATCCCTTCTCCCTACATTCAGTGTGGTAAGGGTCAAAGCATCCACTTTCACACATGCTCAATTGTGCAGGCTTCTTATCTGAAGAAAACAAATTCCCAGTTCTGAATGTTTATCTTTAAGACAGCTCCTTCTCAGCCGTGATGTCTCCAATTAACCAGACAGAGTCCTTGCAAGTCTGCAAGATAGGTTTCTTTCTCTTTACCCTCTAAACAGGCCTCACAAGATCCTGACCCTTAATCCCAGTGCACTCTAAGTCTTACAATTTTAACACAAATCACCAGTATATTCATCACAATTCCCCCTTTTTTTTTTTCTTTTTTTTTTTTTTTTCTTTTTTTCTTTTTTTTTTTTTTTTTGGTCACCATTGATTTGTGTTAAAATTTCCAGATATTTCAGAACCTTCTTAATTGGATCATAATTAAGTTCATCTGTTCTGATCACATTCTGATCATAACCATTTGCTTGTAACTTATTGGCATAAGCAATTTCATCTAAAGGTCTTACCATTTTAAAACAACAATTACAATGAATTACACAGATCAGTATTACAATTATTCCAACAGGTATTGCAAAGAATTTTTTAAAGCAACTTATATTCGATAAGCAAGAAGTTAACTTATCCCATATTCCTTTAAATACAGAAGAAGTATCATCCAAAGAAATCTGATGTAATATCTGATTGTGGTTTACAATCGCCTGTAAATCTGTTTCCACTCATTTATCTAGATTAACATAATTACAACAACTTACATTTATGACTACACATACACCCCCTTCCTTAACATATAAAAAATCCAAAGCTAATCTATTCTGAGTAGATATTTTCGAGAGACTATTGATTTCAATTTGCTGCACTTTTATTACATCTATGCTTGCATTCATCATGATTTCAACTGTAGCAGAAAAATTTACCATTGCTTTTTCAAGTTCAAGTCTTTTCTCTCCGGTCTGATCAAGATTTCACACATGGGAATGTGGTTTTTGATTTCGATTGGACTACTTATGTACAAATAGGGTTAGGATCAAAATTAGGCTCCACCAAGTATATGTGAACTCTGCCTCCTCGGCCTGCTGGGGTGCAACCAGCAGCCGGGTGTATTTTCTTCTCGGCAGCAGTTACATTCTTCAGGAGCCCTACAGATTTTTTAACTCCTTAACCCACTTCAAAATTCCATTTGGAGTCTCTTCTCTACTTCCTTGGTTAGTTTGTTTACCATTTCCCATTGTGCTTTTGTTATTTCAATTCCTCTGCCTTCAAAATCTTATGTCTCTTACTTTTCCTTTTACTAATCCTTTTAATTATTCCTGATATTTCCCAACTAAAATTTCTCTAGTCTTTATTTCCCACTTATGCCAATCCCTTTCAATAATTTTCCATGGGGATTTAAATCCTTTTTCTCACCACAAAATAGGTTTTCTGTATTTACCAGTCCAAACTGCCTATTTTCAAATTCAGCATTCAGGACAAATTTTTTTTTTTTTTTTTTTTTTTTGATTGATGCTTTTGACCCCAGATTATCATAACAGTTATTGTGATCGATGTTCGACTTCATGGGAAATGCTGTTTCCTCTCAGTCTTGGTTCTTCTGCACATTAGTGAAGGAATAGTTGTTAAAATTAATACCTATTTACTACAAACCTTAACTTATGCTAATACTAAAAATCCTTAAAACCTTAAAAAACTATGTTAAAATTAATCCAGCAAATCAGTGTCTAAAAAGAAATAAAATTGTTACATTAACTAAAAAACACTTTCCAAAATTAAAAGCTGTTTATACATTCCTTAACTATATTACATGGAGCTCCTTTGAAATGCCTAGGCAGACAACTAAGAAGGTTCGAACCAAAAGAAAATCTTACAATTTGAACTCTTAACTAAGTGCATACACCTTACTGCAATTACTATGTACTAAGTACTTATAAATACCAAATGCTTACTTATTCATTATGCTTATTAGAAAAACTTAACAAAACTCTAAATAACAAATCTCTGAAAGACGTTACAATCAGAAATGACAAAATGAGTACTGTTGCTTTAAATCAAAACAGAGTAGTGCGGCTAAAGCCGCTGCGGGGGAAAGGGGTGGGGGCTGCTGCCGTGGCAGCTGCTCCGCTGCTACTGTCGGTGCTGTCGGTGTCGGTGGTGCATCAGCCGGTACCGCCTTGGTCGGAGCCGTCGGTATCCGCGGGAGGAGTGCGGTGGCAGGAACGCTGTAACTGCGAGCCTCCAAGCGCTCCATTTTTTGTAAGAGGGGCCGTAAAGCAAAGTCGGCGCTGTTTGAATTCCTCGCTGCCGGTATTGTCTTCCGAATCCGAGCCGTCGCTGGCGATGTCAGAGGAAGGTTCCCCGCTGTGTGCAAACGGCAGTGGTGACGGCTGGTAAACGCGGTGTGGTCACCACAAGATGTATCGGGGGCGGCCCCGGTCGATCGGTCGACAGTTCTCAGACACATCTTTCAGCTGCAACTCAGATACACCTGGCGCTGCATCTCGTCCTGACAAAGTTGCTCTAACTGCAGCAGCCATTCGCTGTTTCAGTTCGTAGGTTTTAACACAGTTCATGCATTCTCGCCACGACGATTGCAGCTTTATAGCAGTTTTATCACCATCTATAACCAAGTCCCACAACTTGTTCCTGTATTCTCTCCAACAAGCTTCATCAAAATAACTATCTCCGCTAGGGAAATGCCCTAAAGCGGATCTATGGGCCAAAAGTCCAGGCATTACTTTAGACGATATCTCCGCCTTACGCTTTTCGATGACACTGTATTTCGCCTGATGACAGCTTATAGGGTCGGCCTTGCCCTTTCGAGTTTGTGCGCAAAGGTACTAAGGCTGCCACAACCTGTTGACTATGCTCAAGCTGTTTTGTCATTGTCATTGACAACACCTCAGCCTGTTTTTGTAATCCCTTATCAATCACCTCCGTCAACATGGCCATCGGATTGCTTGGCAAGTCCTGAGCCCTCTGCAACAATTCGGCTACTGTCCAGCTAGGATCTGCTGATGTAATAAGCTGCTGCGTCTGCTGGTTCCCATTCTGCATTAAACACTGCCTTAAAATTGCCTCTCGGATACCTTCTCCTACGCTTGCTGCTCTAAGTGTGGCAAGCAACTTATCCACAAATTCACCAAGAGGTTCCTGTCTACCTTGCTTAATTCCCATATAGTGAGGATTTGCATTTCCATCCTTCTGCTTGTCAAAAGCCATCCTTACTATCTGGGCTGATGCTTGCAAAACAGGCGGCTGTAAAAGTGCCTGTAACTCTGGTCTCTCATACTGTCCCGTTCCACACAACTGGTCTACTGTTACATCAAATAGTGGGTCGTTTTGCTGTCTTTGTACTCCAGCTGATTGTCTAGCTAGGTGTTCCCACTCATTCAAAAATGTCATAAATTGAGATGCTGTTAGGATCAGCTTCATAACATTATAAGAATCTCTAGGTAACATATTATAGTTCATGTAAATAAAATCAATCATCTGTCTAGCTGGTTCAGATTGAACCCCAAATTGACTCGCAGTCTGTCTTAATTGAGATAACAATTTCCATGGCAATTGGGTTACATCAGCCTGAAAAACATTTTGCTCCCCAGGGACCTGTGTATACATCACCAGAAAAGCTTGATGTGAAGCAGCCAGCCGGCTAAGCCCTTCCTGATCTCCTTCGGCATTTAAGTGTTCTGCAACCTTTCGCCAATACTCTGTGTGCTTTCTTGCATGATCTTTAACACCACCTCCAGGATCTATCGCCCTGTTTGTCTCCTCTCCCTCACCTACTTTCTTCTCCTGTACAATTTGCTCAGCTAAAAGAGACGGGGAAGGCTCCTCAGCAGAGTCCTGTGTTACAGATTGTAATTCGACTCTGCCACCTAGTCCTTTTACACACGCAGCCTTCTCCTTTCTTAAATAATCCTGAACCTCTTCTGACAAAGGCAACCCAGCATGTGTAACACTTGCTCCATTTGGGTCCGTATAATCTAATCGTACCCTGGCTTGATAAGCTGCCATTTGCTCAGCACGATGCTGATCCAATGCTGTCATAACCATCTTCCACCATTTTCCACACTCCTTTGCTCGTTTTTCATCATCTAAGCCATGCAGCCACAAGTCTTGTCCAGACTTTTTCCACTGCAATCTTTCAAACACCTCATTTGGGTCCTTAAAATATCCTAACTCTTCTGCATAGCTTAACAGCGGCACCAACTCCTTTGTAAAATTTAACTTACACTGTCGCTTTTCTAAAAAGCATATAAATAAATCATACGCTGCCTGCCTATCCATATCCGTATTTAAACGTTAATACCTGTGCGCACAGACCTCGTTTAAGCAGTTTCCGGCTCTACAGCGTCTTCGGCTTCAAGGCTGTCTTCCCTTTTCTTGCAGCCTCCGGTACTGCTATCCCGGGCCGGCCGTCTTCTTGCCTCCCGGCTTACTGCGAATCTCCCAACGTCCCGAAGAACTTCTTAAACCCTAACGTTTGTCTTCATTAGGGTCCCGTGTTTGAGCGCCACTTACTGCAAGAAGGGGGCCGCTTATTCGACCAATTTGATCAGCGGATTCCAACTTTATTGAGCATCAGACACATCTTATATACAGTTTGCTATAATTATGCCCACTTGGCAACATACTATTGGTTGCTCTCTAAAAGGTTACATCATTGTTTTCACAACTCTGTGGAATTCTTCCATCCGGCCTAATTGCTCTCTTTCCCAGATCTCGCCTCCTCCTTATCTTGCTTGCCTCCCATCTCAGGGGCAGCTGGACTTCAGCATACCAAGCAATCAGCACTTTCTCACATCTCCTACTCCGCCAGTATATTATCAACAGAGAATTCTTCAAGGCCTGAATTGCACAGGTGTTCCTGGGACCCATGTCCCCTCTTGTCTGACAACACCCCAGCCCCAGCCCAGCCCTAGCCCAGCACCAGCACCATACTCAGCCCCAGCCCAGCTCCAGCCACAGCCCAGCCACAGCCCTGGACCCAGCCCCAGCCCAGCCCCAGCCCCAGCCCCAGCCCTGCACCGAACCCAGCCCCAGCCCCACCCCCGGCCCCATCCCCGGCCCCAGCCCATCCCTAGCCCAGCCCTGTCCCAGCCCCAGGCCTAGCCCAGCCCTGCCCTGCCCCAGTCCCAGCCCCAGCCCTGGCCTCAGCCCAGCCTAGCCGCAGCCCTGCCCCAGCCCCAGGCCTAGCCCAGCCGTACCCTCAGCCCAGCCCCAGCCCCAGCCCTGCCCCCAGCCCCAGCCCCAGCCCCAGCCTGGCCCCAGCCCTGTCCCCAGCCCCAGCCCAGCCCAGCGCCAGGCCCAGCCCCAGCCTAGCCCCAGCCCTGCCCCAGCCCCAGCCCCTGGCCGGACCTCAGTCCTGCCCCAGCCCTGGCTCCTACCCCAGCCCTGGCACCAGCCCCAGCCCCAGCCCTGCCCAAGCCTTGGTTCCAGCCCCAGCCCCAGCCCAAGGCCCAGCCTCAAGCCTAGTCCTGCCCCAGCCCTGGCCCCAATCCAGCCCCAGCCCTACCCCTACCTCAGCCCTAGCCCCAGCCCTGTCCGCAGCCCCAGCCCCAGCCCCACCCTCGCCACCAGCCCTGCCCCAGCCCCAACCTTGGCCCCAGCCCAGCCCCAGTTCAAGGTCCAGCCTCAAGCCTAGTCCTGCCCCAGCCCCAGCCCCGGCCCCAGACTCGGCCCCAGCCCAACCCCAGGCCTAGCCCTGTGCCAGCCCTACCCCAGCCCAGCCCCGGTCCCAGCCCAGCCCAAGCCCTGGCCCAGCCCCAGCCCAAACCCCATCCTTGCCCCCAGCCCAGCCCTAGCCCTGGCCCAGCCCCAGCCCCACCCCCGGACCCATCCCCGGTCCCAGCCCAGCCATAGCCCAGCCCTCCCCCAGCCCCCGCCCTGACCAGCCCCAGCCCTGCACCGAACCCAGCCTCAGCCATGCCCCAGCTCTGGCCCCAGCCCTGTCCCCTGACCCAGGCCCTGCCCCAGCTCCAGCCCGACCTCAGGCCCCAGCCCTGCATCAGCCCAGCTACAGCCCCACCCCAGCCCCTGCCCTGGACGCAGCCCCAGCCCCACCCCAGCCTCATCCCCAGCCCAGGCCCAGCCCTGCCCAGGCCCAGCCCCATCCCCGGCCCCAGCCCTGCCCTGCCCCAGCCCCAGCCCTGCACCGAACCCAGCCCCAGCCCGGCCCCAGCCCTGCCCCAACCCAGCCCTGCCCCGGCCCAGCCCCAGCCCAGCCCCAGCCACAGCCCTTCCCCAGCACAGCCCAGCCACAGCCCAGCCCCAGCCCTATCCTCAGCCCCAGCCCAGCTCCATCCCCAGCCCAGCCCCAGCCACCGCCCAGCCCCAGCCCTGGACCCAGCCCCAGCCCCAGCCCTCTCCCAGTCCCCGCCGGAGCCCCAGCCCCAGCCCCACCCCCTGCCCCAGCCCCGGCCCCAGCCCCAGCCAAGCCCCATTCACGGCCCCAGCCCCAGCCCCGGCCCCAGACTCGGCCCCAGCCCAACCCCAGGCCTAGCCCTGTGCCAGCCCTACCCCAGCCCAGCCCCGGTCCCAGCCCAGCCCAAGCCCTGGCCCAGCCCCAGCCCAAACCCATTCATTGCCCCCAGCCCAGCCCTAGCCCTGGCCCAGCCCCAGCCCCACCCCCGGACCCATCCTCGGTCCCAGCCCAGCCATAGCCCAGCCCTCCCTCAGCCCCCGCCCTGACCAGCCCCAGCCCTGCACCGAAACCAGCCCCAGCCCTGCCCCAGCTCTGGCCCCAGCCCTGTCCCCTGACCCGGCCCCTGACCCAGCTCCAGCCCTACCTCAGGCCCCAACCCTGCGTCAGCCCAGCTACAGCCCCACCCCAGCCCCTGCCCTGGACCAAGCCCCAGCCCCACCCCAGCCTCATCCCCAGCCCAGGCCCAGCCCTGCCCAGGCCCAGCCCCATCCCCGGCCCCAGCCCAGCCCTGCCCCAGCCCCAGCCCTGCACCGAACCCAGCCCCAGCCCGGCCCCAGCCCTGCCCCAACCCAGCCCTACCCCGGCCCAGCCCCAGCCCAGCCCCAGCCCCAGACCTGCCCCAGTCCAGCCCAGCCACAGTCCAGCCCCAGCCCCACCCTCAGCCCCAGCCCAGCTCCAGCCCCAGCCCAGCCCCAGCCACCGCCCAGCCCCAGCCCTGGAGCAAGCCCCACCCCTCAGCCAAATCCAGCCCCAGCCTGGCCCCAGCCCTGCCCTAGCTCCAGCACTAGCCGTGTCCCCAGCCTCGGCCCATGCCCCTGCCCCAGTCCCAGTCCTGCCCCATCCCAGCCCCCAGCCCCAGCCCTGCCCTCAGCCCAGCCCCGGTCCCAGCCCAGCCCAAGCCCTGGCCCAGCCCCAGACCAAACCTCACCCTTGACCCCAGCCCATCCCCAGCCCTGCCCCAGCCTCAGCCCCAGCCCCAGCCCTGCCCCAGCCTCAGTCCTGCCCCAGCCCTGGCCCCAGCCCCAGCCCCAGCCCTGCCCCCAACCCAGCCCCAGCCATGCCCCCAGCCCAGACCTGTCCCCAGCCCCAGCCCAAGGCCCAGCCTCCAGCCTACTCAAGCCCCGGCCCCGGCCCCAACCTCAGTCCCAGCCCTACCCAAGGCCACAGCCCCTGCCCCCAGCCCTTGCCCGCAGACCAGCCCCAGCCCTGCGTCAGCTCTGCCCCAGCCCTAGTCCCCAGCCCACACCCAGCACAGCACCAGCACAGCACCAGCCCCAGCCCCAGCCCAGCCCCTGCCCTGCACCCAGCCCCAGCCCCACCCCAGCCTCATCCACAGAACAGGCCCAGCCCTGCCCCGGCCCAGCCCCAGCCCCAGCCCCAGCCAAACCCCACTCACGGCCCCATCCCCGGCCACAGCCCAGCCCTGCCCCAGCCCCAGCCCTGCCCCGGCCCAGCTCCAGCCCAGCCCCAGCCCCAGCCCTGACCCAGCCCAGCCCCAGCCACAGCCCGGGATCCAGACCCAGTCGGAGCCCCGGCCCCAGCCCAGCCCTAGCCCAGCCCCAGCCCAGCCCCAGCCCCACCCTCAGCCCCAGCCCAGCTCCAGCCCCAGCCCAGCCACAGCCCCAGCCCTGCCCTAGCCCAGCCCCAGCCCTGGACCAAGCCCCACCCCTCAGCCAAACCCAACCCCAGCCTGGCCCCAGCCCTGCCCTAGCTCCAGCCCTAGCCCTGTCGCCAGCCTCGGCCCGTACCCCTGCCCCAGTCCCAGTCCTGCCCCATCCCAGCCTCCAGCCCCAGCCCTGCCCTCAGCCCAGCCCCAGACACAGCCTAGCCCCAACCCTGGCTCCAGCCCCAGCCCCAGCCCTGCCCAAGCCTTGGTTCCAGCCCCAGCCCCAGCCCTGCGCCAACCCAGCCCCAGCCCAAGGCCCAGCCTCAAGCCTAGTCCTGCCCCTGCCCCGGCCCCAGCCCCGGCCCCAGACTCGGCCCCAGCCCAGCCCCAGGCCTAGCCCTGTGCCAGCCCTACCCCAGCCCAGCCCCGGTCCCAGCCCAGCCAAGCCGTGCCCCAGCCCCAGCCCTGCACCAAACCCAGCCCAGGCCCAGCCCCAGCCCTGCCCCAGCTCTGGCCCCAGCCCTGTCCCCAGCCCCGGCCCCTGCCCCAACCCCAGCCGTAGCCCAGCCCTGCCCTCAGCCCCAGCCCCAGCCCCAGCCCCAACCTCGGCCCCAGCCCAGCCACTTCCCCAGCCCTGCCCCGGCCCAGCCCCAGCCCAGCCCCTTCCCCAGCCCTGCCCCAGCCCAGCCCCAGCCCCTGCCCAGCCCCTGCCCTGGACCCAGCCCCAGCCCAGCCCCAGCTCCAGCCCCAGCCACAGCCCAGCCCCAGCCCTGGACCCTGCCGCAGTCTTAGCCCCGGGCCCAGCCCAGACCTAGCCCAGCCCCAGCCCAGCCCAGCCCCAGCCCCATCCCCAGCCCAACCCCAGCCCCAGCCCTACCCTCGCCCAGCCCCAGCCCTGGACCAAGCCCCACCCCTCAGCCAAACCGAGCCCCAGCCCCGGCCCCTGCCCTGCCCTAGCTCCAGCCCTAGCCCTGTCGCCAGCCTCGGCCCGTGCCCCTGCCCCAGTCCCAGTCCTGCCCCACCCCAGCCTCATCCCCAGCCCAGGCCCAGCCCTGCTCCAGCCCAGCCCAGCGCCATCCGCATCCCTGCCCCACCCTCAGCCCCAGCCCCAGCCCAGCCCAGCCCCAGCCCCAGCCACCGCCCAGCCCGAGCCCTGGAGCAAGCCCCACCCCTCAGCCAAATCCAGCCCCAGCCTGGCCCCAGCCCTGCCCTAGCTCCAGCCCTAGCCCTGTCCCCAGACTCGGCCTGTGCCCCTGCCCCAGTCCCATTCCTGCCCCATCCCAGCCCCCAGCCCCAGCCCTGCCCTCAGCCCAGCCCCGGTCCCAGCCCAGCCCAAGCCCTGGCCCAGCCCCAGCCCAAACCTCATCCTTGCCCCCAGCCCAGCCCCAGCCCTGCCCCAGCCCCAGCCACAGCCCCACCCCCGGCCCCAGCCCCGGCCCCAGCCCAGCCCTAAACTAGCCCTGCCCCAGCCCCAGGCCTAGCCCAGCCGTGCCCTCAGCCCAGCCCTAGCCCCAGCCCAGACCAGCCCCAGCCCCAGCCCCAGCCTGGCCCCAGCCCTCTCCCCAGCCCCAGCCCAGCCCTCTCCCCAGCCCCAGCCCAGCCCAGCCCCAGGCCCAGCCCAAGCCTAACCCCAGCGCTGCCCCAGCCCCAGCCCCACCCCAGCCCCAGCCCCTGGCCGGACCTCAGCCCTGCCCCAGCCCTGGCTCCAGCCCCAGCCCCAGCCCTGCCCAAGCCTTGGTTCCAGCCCCAGCCCCAGCCCCGCGCCAACCCAGCCCCAGCCCAAGTCCCAGCCTCAAGCCTAGCAGAGCACCAGCACAGCCCCAGCCCTAGACCCAGCCCAGCCCCAGCCCCAGCCCAGCCCCTGCCCTGGACCCAGCCCCAGCCCCAACCCAGCCTCATCCCCAGCCCAGGCCCAGCCCTGCGCCAGCCCAGCCCCAGCCCAGACCCTGCCCTGGACCCAGCCCCAGCCCCACCCTAGCCTCATCCCCAGCCCAGGCCCAGCCCTGCCCCAGCCCTGCCAAGCCCCATCCCCATCCCTGTCTCCAGCCCAGACCCTGCCCCAGCCCTGCCCCAGCCCAGCCCCAGCCACCGCCCAGCCCCAGCCCTGGACCCAGCCCCAGCCCCAGCCCTCTCCCAGTCCCCACCCCTGCCCCAGCCCCACCCCGGCCCCAGCCCCAGCCCCTGCCAAGCCCCACTCACAGCCCCATCCCCTGCCCCAGCCCAGCCCTACCCCAGCCCCCGCCCTGCCCCAGCCCCAGCCCTGCACCGAACCCAGCCCCAGCCCGGCCCCAGCCCTGCCCCAACCCAGCCCTGCCCCGGCCCAGCCCCAGCCCAGCCCCAGGCCCAGCCCTGCCCCAGCCCAGCCCAGCCACAGCCCAGCCACAGCCCCACCCTCAGCCCCAGCCCAGCTCCAGCCCCAGCCCTCTCCCAGTCCCCGCCGCAGCCCCAGCCCCAGCCCCAGCCCCACCCCCTGCCCCAGCCCCGGCCCCAGCCCCAGCCAAGCCCCACTCACGGCCCCATCCCCGGCCCCAGCCCAGCCCCAGCCCCAGCCCAGCCTTGCCCCGGCCCAGCCCCAGCCCAGCCCCAGCCCTGCCACAGCCCAGCCCCAGCCACAGCCCAGTCCCAGCCCTGGATCCAGCCCCAGTCGCAGCCCCGGACCCAGCCCAGCCCTAGCCCAGCCCCAGCCCCACCCTCAGCCCCAGCCCAGCTCCAGCCACAGCCCAGCCTCAGCCCTGGACCCAGCCGCAGCCCAATCCCAGCCCCAGCCCTGCCCTAACCCAGCCCCAGCCCTGGACCAAGCCCCACCCCTGAGCCGAACCCAGCCCCAGCCTGGCCCCAGCCCTGCCCTAGCTCCAGCCCTAGCCCTGTCCCCAGCCTCGGCCCGTGCCCCAGCCCCAGTCCCAGTCCTGCCCCATCCCAGCCCCCAGGCCAAACCCTGCCCCCAGCGCAGCCCCAGACCCAGACTGGACCCAGCCCTGTCCCCAGCCCCAGCCACAGCCCAGTCCCAGGCCCAGCCCCAGCCTAGCCCCAGCCCTGCCCCAGCCTCAGTCCCAGGCCTGACCTCAGCCCTGCCCCAGCCCTGGCTCCTGCGCCAACCCTGGCTCCAGCCCCAGCCCCAGCCCTGCGCCAACCCAGCCCCAGCCCAAGGCCCAGCCTCAAGCCTAATCCTGCCCGAGCCCTGGCACCAATCCAGCCCCAGCCCCACCCCTACCTCAGCCCTAGCCCCAGCCCTGTCCGTAGCCCCAGCCCCAGCCCCAGCCCCACCCTCGCCACCAGCCCAGCCCCAGCCCCAACCTTGGCCCCAGCCCAGCCCCAGTTCAAGCCCTGCCCCAGCCCTGCCCCTACCCCGGCCCCAGCCCCATCCCACCCTCGGCCCCAGCCTAGCCCCTGTCCCAGCCCTGCCCTGGACCCAGCCCCAGCCCAGCCCCAGCCGCAGCCCCAGCCCAGCCACAGCCCCAGCCCCAGCCCAGCCCCTGCCCTGGACCCAGCCCCAGCCCAGCCCCAGCCGCAGCCCCAGCCCAGCCCCAGCCCAACCCCAGCACAGGCCCAGCCACAGCCCAGCCCCAGCCCTGGACCCAGCCCCAGTCGCAGCTTCGGCCGCAGCCCAGCCCCAGCCGAGCCCCAGCCCCACCCTCAGCCCCAGCCCAGCTCCAGCCACAGCCCAGCCACAGCCCTGGACTCAGCCCCAGCCCCAGCCCAGCCCCAGCCCAGCCCCAGCCACCGCCCAGCCCCAGCCCTGGAGCAAGCCCCACCCCTCAGCCAAATCCAGCCCCAGCCTGGCCCCAGCCCTGCCCTAGCTCCAGACCTAGCCATGTCCCCAGACTCGGCCTGTGCCCCTGCCCCAGTCCCAGTCCTGCCCCATCCCAGCCCCCAGCCCCAGCCCTGCCCTCAGCCCAGCCCCGGTCCCAGCCCAGCCCAAGCCCTGGCCCAGCCCCAGCCCAAACCTCATCCTTGCCCCCACCCTAGCCCCAGCCCCGGCCCCAACCTCAGTCCCAGCCCAACCCAAGGCCCCAGCCCCTGCCCCCAGCCCCTGCCCCCAGCCCAGCCCCAGCCCTGCGTCAGCCCTGCCCCAGCCCTAGTCCCCAGCCCACACCCAGCACAGCACCAGCACAACACCAGCCCTAGCCCAGGCCCAGCCCTGCCCCGGCCCAGCCCCAGCCCCAGCCCCAGCCCCAGCCCCAGCGAAACCCCACTCACGGCCCCATCCCCGGCCACAGCCCAGCCCTGCCCAAGCCCCAGCCCTACACGGAACCCAGCCCCAGCCCGACCCCAGCCCTGCCCCAGCCTAGCCGTGCCCCGGCCCAGCTCCAGCCCAGCCCCAGCCCCAGCCCTGACCCAGCCCAGCCCGAGCCACAGCCCGGGATCCAGCCCCAGTCGTAGCCCCGGCCCCAGCCCAGCCCTAGCCCAGCCCCAGCCCAGCCCCAGCCCCACCCTCAGCCCCAGCCCAGCTCCAGCCCCAGCCCAGCCCCAGCCCCAGCCCTGCCTTAGCCCAGCCCCAGCCCTGGACCAAGCCCCACCCCTCAGCCAAACCCAGCCCCAGCCTGGCCCCAGCCCTGCCCTAGCTCCAGCCCTAGCCCTGTCCCCAGCCTCGGCCCGTGCCCCAGCCCCAGTCCCAGTCCTGCACCATCCCAACCTCCAGCCCCAGCCCTGCCCTCAGCCCAGCCCCAGACACAGCCTGGCCCCAGCCCTGGCCCCAGCCCCTGCCACAGCCCAGCCCCAGCCCTGCCCCAGCCTAGCCCCAGCCCCAGTCCAGCCCCTGCCCAGGACCCAATCCCAGCCCCAGCCCAGCCCCAGGCCAGCCCCAGCCACCGCCCAGCCCCAGCCCTGCCCCCAGCCCAGCCCCAGCCCCACCCTGGACCCAGCCTCAGCCCCAGCCCCGCCCCAGCCCTGCCCCAGCCTCATCCCCACCCCCAGCCCAGCCCCTACCCTGGACCGAGCCCCAGCCCCACCCCAGCCTCATCCCCAGCTCAGACCCTGCCCCAGCCCTGCCCAAGCCTAGCCCCAGCCACCACCCAGCCCCAGCCCTGGACCCAGCCCCAGCCCCAGCGCTCTCCCAGTCCCCACCCCTGCCCCAGCCCCACCCCCGGCCCCAGCCCCGTCCCCTGCCAAGCCCCACTCACGGCCTCATCCCCTGCCCCAGCCCAGCCATACCGCAGCCCCCGCCCTGCCTCAGCCCCAGCCCTGCCCCGGCCCAGCCCCAGCCCAGCCCCAGCCCCAGCCCTGCCCCAGCCCAGCCCAGCCACAGCCCAGCCACAGCCCCACCCTCAGCCCCAGCCCAGCTTCAGCCACAGCCCAGCCCCAGCTACCGCCCAGCCCCAGCCCTGGACCCAGCCCCAGCCCCAGCCCTCTCCCAGTCCCCGCCGCAGCCCCAGCCCCAGCCCCAACCCCTGCCCCAGCCCCGGCCCCAGCCCCAGCCAAGCCCCACTCACGGCCCCATCCCCGGCCCCAGCCCAGCCCTGCCCCAGCCCAGCCTTGCCCCGGCCCAGCCCCAGCACAGCCCCAGCCCAGCCCCAGCCCTGCCACAGCCCAGCCCCAGCCACAGCCCAGTCCCAGCCCTGGATCCAGCCCCAGTCGCAGCCCCGGACACAGCCCAGCCCAACCCAACCCCAGCCCCAGCCCAGCCCCAGCCCAGCCCCAGCCCAACCCTCAGCCACAGCCCAGCCCCAGCCCCAGCCCAGCCCCAGCCCCAGCCCAGCCCTCGCCCAGCCCCAGCCCTGGACCAAGACCCACCCCTCAGCCAAACCCAGCCCCAGCCTGGCCCCTGCCCTGCCCTAGCTCCAGCTCTAGCCCTGTCCCCAGCCTCAGCCCGTGCCCCTGCCCCAGTCCCAGTCCTGCCCCACCCCAGCCTCATCCCCAGCCCAGGCCCAGCCCTGCTCCAGCCCAGCCCAGCCCCATCCGCATCCCTGCCTCCAGACCAGCCCCCAGCCCCAGCCCTCCCTCTGCCCAGCCCCGGTCCCAGCCCAGCCCAAGCCCCAGCCCAGACCCAGCCCTGCCCCAGCCTCAGCCCCAGCCCCAGCCCTGCCCCAGCCGCAGTCCTGCCCCAGCCCCGGCCCCTGCCCCAGCTACTGCCCAGCCCCTGCCCTCGACCCAGCCCCAGCCCAGCCCCAGCTCCAGCCCCAGGCACAGCCCAGCCCCAGCCCTGGACCCAGCCGCAGTCTTAGCCCCGGGCCCAGCCCAGCCCTAGCCCAGCCCCAGCCCAGCCCAGCCCCAGCCCCATCCCCAGCCCAACCCCAGCCCCACCCTGGACCCAGCCTCAGCACCAGCCCTGCCCCAGCCCTGCCCCAACCTCATCCCCAGCCCCAGCCCAGCCCCTGCCCTGGACCGAGCCCCAGCCCCACCCCAGCCTCATCCCCAGCCCAAGCCCAGCCCTGCCCCAGCCCAGCCCACCCCATCCCCATCCCTGTCCCCAGCCCAGACCCTGCCCCAGCCCTGCCCCAGCCCAGCTACAGCCCCACCCCAGCCCCTGCCCTGGACCCAGCCCCAGCCCCACCCCAGCCTCATCCCCAGCCCAGGCCCAGCCCCAGCCCAGGCCCAGCCCCATCCCCAGACCCAGCCCAGCCCTGCCCCAGCCCCAGCCCTGCACCGAACCCAGCCCCAGCCCGGCCCCAGCCCTGCCCCAACCCAGCCCTGCCCCGGCCCAGCCCCAGGCCAGCCACAGCCCAGCCCCAGCCCCACCCTCAGCCCCAGCCCAGCTCCAGCCCCAGCCCAGCCCAAGCCACCGCCCAGCCCCAGCCCTGGAGCAAGCCCCACCCCTCAGCCAAATCCAGCCCCAGCCTGGCCCCAGCCCTGCCCTATCTCCAGCCCTAGCCCTGTCCCCAGCCTCGGCCCGTGCCCCTGCCCCAGTCCCAGTCCTGCCCCATCCCAGCCCCCAGCCCCAGCCCTGCCCTCAGCCCAGCCCTGGTCCCAGCCCAGCCCAAGCCCTGGCGCAGCCCCAGCCCAAACCTCATCCTTGACCCCAGCCCAGCCCCAGCCCTGCCCCAGCCTCAGCCCCAGCCCCAGCCCTGCCCCAGCCTCAGTCCTGCCCCAGCCCCGGCCCCAGCCCCAGCCCCAGCCCTGCCCCCAACCCAGCCCCAGCCATGCCCCCAGCCCAGACCTGTCCCCAGCCCCAGCCCAAGGCCCAGCCTCCAGCCTACTCAAGCCCCAGCCCCGGCCCCAACCTCAGTCCCAGCCCTACCCAAGGCCCCAGCCCTGCCCCCAGCCCTTGCCCCCAGCCCAGCCCCAGCCCTGCGTCAGCCCTGCCCCAGCCCTAGTCCCCAGCCCACACCCAGCACAGCACCAGCACAGCACCAGCCCCAGCCCCAGCCCAGCCCCTGCCCTGGACCCAGCCCACACCCAGCACAGCACCAGCACAGCACCAGACCCAGCCCCAGCCCAGCCCCTGCCCTGGACCCAGCCCCAGCCCCACCCCAGCCTCATCCCCAGCCCAGGCCCAGCCCTGCCCCATCCCAGCCCCAGCCCCAGCCCCAGCCAAACCCCACTCACGGCCCCATCCCCGGCCACAGCCCAGCCCTGCCCCAGCCCCAGCCCTACACCGAACCCAGCCCCAGCCCGGCCCCAGCCCTGCCCCAGCCCAGCCCTGCCCCGGCCCAGCTCCAGCCCAGCCCCAGCCCCAGCCCTGACCCAGCCCAGCCACAGCCACAGCCCGTGATCCAGCCCCAGTCGGAGCCCCGGCCCCAGCCCAGCCCTAGCCCAGCCCCAGCCCAGCCCCAGCCCCACCCTCAGCCCCAGCCCAGCTCCAGCCCTAGCCCCAGCCCTGCCCTAGCCCAGCCCCAGACCTGGACCAAGCCCCACCCCTCAGCCAAACCCAACCCCAGCCTGGCCCCAGCCCTGCCCTAGCTCCAGCCCTAGCCCTGTCGCCAGCCTCGGCCCGTGCCCCTGCCCCAGTCCCAGTCCTGCCCCATCCCAGCCTCCAGCCCCAGCCCTGCCCTCAGCCCAGCCCCAGACACAGCCTGGCCCCAGCCCTGGCCCCAGCCACAGCCACAGGCCAGTCCCAGCCCCTGCCCCAGCCTAGCCCCAGCCCTGCCCCAGCCGCAGCCCCAGCCCTGCCCTCAGCCCAGCCCCAGACACAGCCTGGCCCCAGCCCTGGCCCCAGCCCCAGCCACAGCAAAGTCTAAGCCCCTGCCCCAGCCTAGCCCCAACCCTGGCTCCAACCCCAGCCCCAGCCCTGCCCAAGCCTTGTTTCCAGCCCCATCCCCAGCCAAGCCCCACTCACGGCCCCATCCCCGGCCCCAGCCCAGCCCTGCCCCAGCCCAGCCTTGCCCCGGCCCAGCCCCAGCCCAGCCCCAGCCCTGCCACAGCCCAGCCCCAGCCACAGCCCAGTCCCAGCCCTGGATCCAGCCCCAGTCGCAGCCCCGGACCCAGCCCAGCCCTAGCCCAGCCCCAGCCCCACCCTCAGCACCAGCCCAGCTCCAGCCACAGCCCAGCCACAGCCCTGGACCCAGCCGCAGCCCAACCCCAGCCCAGCCCCTGCCCTTGACCCAGCCCCCGCCCCACCCCAGCCTCATCCCCAGCCCAGGCCCAGCCCCATCCCCATCCCTGTCCCCAGCCCAGACCCTGCCCCAGCCCTGCCCCAGCTTCAGCCCCAGCCCCACCCCCACCCCCTGCCCCAGCCCCGGCCCGAGCCCCAGCCAAGCCCCACTCACGGCCCCATCCCCGGCCCCAGCCCAACCCTGCCCCAGCCCAGCCTTGCCCCGGCCCAGCCCCAGCCCAGCCCCAGCCCTGCCACAGCCCAGCCCCAGTCACAGCCCAGTCCCAGCCCTGGATCCAGCCCCAGTCGCAGCCCCGGACGCAGCCCTGCCCTAGCCCAGCCCCAGCCCTGGACCAAGCCCCACCCCTCAGCCAAACCCAGCCCCAGCCTGGCCCCAGCCCTGCCCTAGCTCCAGCCCTAGCCCTGTCCCCAGCCTCGGCCCGTGCCACAGCCCCAGTCCCAGTCCTACCCCATCCCAGCCCCCAGCCCTAACCCTGCCCCCAGCGCAGCCCCAGACCCAGACTGGACCCAGCCCTGTCCCCAGCCCCAGCCACAGCCCAGTCCCAGGCCCAGCCCCAGCCTAGCCCCAGCCCTGCCCCAGCCTCAGTCCCAGGCCTGACCTCAGCCCTGCCCCAACCCTGGCTCCTGCCCCAACCCTGGCTCCAGCCCCAGCCCCAGCCCTGCGCCAACCCAGCCCCAGCCCAAGGCCCAGCCTCAAGCCTAATCCTGCCCCAGCCCTGGCCCCAATCCAGCCCCAGCCCCACCCCTACCTCAGCCCTAGCCCCAGCCCTGTCCGCAGCCCCAGCCCCAGCCCCAGCCCCACCCTCGCCACCAGCCCAGCCCCAGCCCCAACCTTGGCCCCAGCCCAGCCCCAGTTCAAGCCCTGCCCCAGCCCTGCCCCTACCCCGGCCCCAGCCCCACCCCACCCTCGGCCCCAGCCCAGCCCCAGCCCAGCCCTGCCCCGGCCCAGCCCCAGCCCCAGCCCAGCCCCTGCCCTGGACCCAGCCCCTGCCCAGCCCCAGCCGCAGCCCCAGCCCAGCCCCAGCCCAGCCCCAGCCACAGCCCAGCCCCAGCCCTGGACCCAGCCCCAGTCGCAGCCCCGGCCCCAGCCCAGCCCCAGCCCAGCCCCAGCCCCACCCTCAGCCCCAGCCCAGCTCCAGCCACAGCCCAGCCACAGCCCTGGACTCAGCCCCAGCCCAGCCCCAGCCCCAGCCCTGCCCTCGCCCAGCCCCAGCCCTGGACCAAGCCCCACCCCTCAGCCAAACCCAGCCCCAGCCTGGCCCCTGCCCTGCCCTAGCTCCAGCCCTAGCCCTGTCCCCAGCCTCGGCCCGTGCCCCTGCCCCAGTCCCAGTCCTGCCCCACCTCAGCCTCATCCCCAGCCCAGGCCCAGCCCTGCTCCAGCCCAGCCCAGCCCCATCCGCATCCCTGCCCCACCCTCAGCCCCAGCCCCAGCCCAGTCCAGCCCCAGCCCCAGCCACCGCCCAGCCCCAGCCCTGGAGCAAGCCCCACCCCTCAGCCAAATCCAGCCCCAGCCTGGCCCCAGCCCTGCCCTAGCTCCAGCCCTAGCCCTGTCCCCAGACTCGGCCTGTGCCCCTGCCCCAGTCCCAGTCCTGCCCCATCCCAGCCCCCAGCCCCAGCCCTGCCCTCAGCCCAGCCCCGGTCCCAGCCCAGCCCAAGCCCTGGCCCAGCCCCAGCCCAAACCTCATCCTTGCCCCCAGCCCAGCCCCAGCCCTGCCCCAGCCCCAGCCACAGCCCCACCCCCGGCCCCAGCCCCGGCCCCAGCCCAGCCCTAACCTAGCCCTGCCCCAGCCCCAGGCCTAGCCCAGCCGTACCATCAGCCCAGCCCTAGCCCCAGCCCAGCCCAGCCCCAGACCCAGACCCAGACCCAGCCTGGCCCCAGCCCTCTCCCCAGCCCCAGCCCAGCCCTCTCCCCAGCCCCGAGCCCAGCCCAGCCCCAGGCCCAGCCCAAGCCTAAACCCAGCGCTGCCCCAGCCCCAGCCCCGCCCCAGCCCCAGCCCCTGGCCGGACCTCAGCCCTGCCCCAGCCCTGGCTCCTGCCCCAGCCCCAGCCCTGCCCAAGCCTTGGTTCCAGCCCAAGCCCCAGTCCCGCGCCAACCCAGCCCCAGCCCAAGTCCCAGCCTCAAGCCTAGCAGAGCACCAGCACAGCCCCAGCCCTAGACCCAGCCCAGCCCCAGCCCCAGCCCAGCCCCTGCCCTGGACCCAGCCCCAGCCCCACCCCAGCCTCATCCCCAGCCCAGGCCCAGCCCTGCGCCGGCCCAGCCCCAGCCCAGCCCCTGCCCTGGACCCAGCCCCAGCCCCACCCCAGCCTCATCCCCAGCCCAGGCCCAGCCCTGCCCCGGCCCAGCCCCAGCCCCAGCCCCAGCCAAGCCCCACTCACGGCTCCATCCCCGGCCCCAGTCGTAGCCCCGGCCCCAGCCCAGCCCCAGCCCCAGCCCAGCCCCTGCCCTGGACCCAGTCCAGCCCCTGCCCTGGACACAGCCCCACCCTGGACCCAGCCCCAGCCCCAGCCCAGCCCCAGCCCTGCCTCCAGCCCAGCCCCAGCCCCACCCTGGACCCAGCCTCAGCCCCAGCCCTGCCCCAGCCCTGCCCCAGCCTCATCCCCAGCCCCAGCCCAGGCCCTGCCCTGGACCGAGCCCCAGCCCCACCCCAGCCTCATCCCCAGCCCAGGCCCAGCCCTGCCCCAGCCCAGCCAAGCCCCATCCCCATCCCTGTCTCCAGCCCAGACCCTGCCCCAGCCCTGCCCCAGCCCAGCCCCAGCCACCGCCCAGCCCCAGCCCTGGACCCAGCCCCAGCCCCAGCCCTCTCCCAGTCCCCACCCCTGCCCCAGCCCCACCCCCGGCCCCAGCCCCGGCCCCTGCCAAACCCCACTCACAGCCCCATCCCCTGCCCTAGCCCAGCCCTACCCCAGCCCCCGCACTGCCCCAGCCCCAGCCCTGCACTGAACCCAGCCCCAGCCCGGCCCCAGCCGTGCCCCAACCCAGCCCTGCCCCGGCCCAGCCCCAGCCCAGCCTCAGCCCCAGCCCTGCCCCAGCCCAGCCCAGCCACAGCCCAGCCACAGCCCCACACTCAGCCCCAGCCCAGCACCAGCCCCAGCCCAGCTCCAGCCACCGCCCATCCCCAGCCCTGGACCCAGCCCCAGCCCCAGCCCTCTCCCAGTCCCCGCCGCAGCCCCAGCCCCAGCCCCACCCCCTGCCCCAGCCCCGGCCCCAGCCCCAGCCAAGCCCCACTCACGGCCCCATCCCCGGCCCCAGCCCAGCCCCAGCCCCAGCCCAGCCTTGCCCCGGCCCAGCCCCAGCCCCAGCCCAGTCCCAGCCCTGGATCCAGCCCAGCCCTAGCCCAGCCCCAGCCCCACCCTCAGCCCCAGCCCAGCTCCAGCCACAGCCCAGCCACAGCCCTGGACCCAGCCGCAGCCCAACCCCAGCCCCAGCCCTGCCCTAGCCCAGCCCCAGCCCCAGCCCCAGCCCCGCGCCAACCCAGCCCCAGCCCAAGGCCCAGCCTCAAGCCTAGCAGAGCACCAGCACAGCCCCAGCCCTAGACCCAGCCCAGCCCCAGCCCCAGCCCAGCCCCTGCCCTGGACCCAGCCCCAGCCCCACCCCAACCTCATCCCCAGCCCAGGCCCAGTCCTGCGCCGGCCCAGCCCCAACCCAGCCCCTGCCCTGGACCCAGCCCCAGCCCCACCCCAGCCTCATCCCCAGCCCAGACCCAGCCCTGCCCCGGCCCAGCCCCAGCCCCAGCCCCAGCCAAGCCCCACTCACGGCTCCATCCCCGGCCCCAGTCGCAGCCCCGGCCCCAGCCCAGCCCCAGCCCCAGCCCAGCCCCTGCCCTGGGCCCAGTCATGCCCTAGCCCTGGACAAAGCCCCACCCTGGACCCAGCCCCAGCCCACCCCAGCCGCAGCCCCAGCCCAGCCCCAGCCCAGCCCCAACCCAGGCCCAGCCCCAGCCCATCCCCTGCCCAGCCCCAGCCCCACCCTCAGCCCCAGCCCAGCTCCAGCCACAGCCCAGCCACAGCCCTGGACTCAGCCCCAGCCCCAGCCCAGCCCCAGCCCAGCCCCAGCCACCGCCCAGCCCCAGCCCTGGAGCAAGCCCCACCCCTCAGCCAAATCCAGCCCCAGCCTGGCCCCAGCCCTGCCCTAGCTCCAGCCCTAGCCCTGTCCCCAGACTCGGCCTGTGCCCCTGCCCCAGTCCCAGTCCTGCCCCATCCCAGCCCCCAGCCCCAGCCCTGCCCTCAGCCCAGCCCCGGTCACAGCCCAGCCCAAGCCCTGGCCCAGCCCCAGCCCAAACCTCATCCTTCCCCCACCCTAGCCCCAGCCCTGCCCCAGCCTCAGCCCCAGCCCCAGCCCTGCCCCAGCCTCAGTCCTGACCCCAACCCAGCCCCAGCCATGCCCCCAGCCCAGACCTGTCCCCAGCCCCAGCCCAAGGCCCAGCCTCCAGCCTACTCAAGCCCCAGCCCCGGCCCCAACCTCAGTCCCAGCCCTACCCAAGGCCCCAGCCCCTGCCCCCAGCCCCTGCCCCCAGCCCAGCCCCAGCCCTGTGTCAGCCCTGCCCCAGCCCTAGTCCCCAGCCCACACCCAGCACAGCACCAGCACAGCACCAGCCCCAGCCCCAGCCCAGCCCCTGCCCTGGACCCAGCCCCAGCCCCACCCCAGCCTCATCCCCAGCCCAGGCCCAGCCCTGCCCCGGCCCAGCCCCAGCCCCAGCCCCAGCCCCAGCCAAACCCCACTCACGGCCCCATCCCCGGCCACAGCCCAGCCCTGCCCAAGGCCCAGCCCTACACCGAACCCAGCCCCAGCCCGGCCCCAGCCCTGCCCCAGCCCAGCCCCAGCACAGCCCCAGCCCCAGCCCCACCCTCAGCCCCAGCCCAGCTCCAGCACCAGCCCAGCCCCAGCCCCAGCCCTGCCTTAGCCCAGCCCCAGCCCTGGACCAAGCCCCACCCCTCAGCCAATCCCAGCCCCAGCCTGGCCCCAGCCCTGCCCTAGCTCCAGCCCTAGCCCTGTCCCCAGCCTCGGCCCGTGCCCCTGCCCCAGTCCCAGTCCTGCCCCATCCCAGCCTCCAGCCCCAGCCCTGCCCTCAGCCCAGCCCCAGACACAGCCTGGCCCCAGCCCTGGCCCCAGCCCCAGCCACAGCCCAGTCCCAGCCCCTGCCCCAGCCTAGCCCCAGCCCTGCCCCAGCCGCAGCCCCAGGCGTGACCTCAGCCCTGCCCCAGCCCTGGCTTCTGCCCCAACCCTGGCTCCAGCCCCCAGCCCCAGCCCTGCCCAAGCCTTGGTTCCAGCCCCAGCCCCAGCCCTGCGCCAACCCAGCCCCAGCCCAAGGCCCAGCCTCAAGCCTAGTCCTGCCCCAGCCCTGGCCCCAATCCAGCCCCAGCCCTACCCCTACCTCAGCCCTAGCCCCAGCCCTGTCCGCAGACCCAGCCCCAGCCCCCAGCCCCACCCTCGCCACCAGCCCAGCCCCAGCCTCAACCTTGGCCCCAGCCCAGCCCCAGTTCCAGCCCTGCCCCAGCCCTGCCCCTGCCCCGGCCCCAGCCCCGGCCCCAGACTCGACCCCAGCCCAGCCCCAGGCCTATCCCTGTGCCAGCCCTACCCCAGCCCAGCCCCGGTCCCAGCCCAGCCAAGCCCTGCCCCAGCCCCAGCCCCAGCCCTGAACCGAACCCAGCCCAGGCCCAGCCCCAGCCCTGCCCCAGCTCTGGCCCCAGCCCTGTCCCCAGCCCCGGCCCCTGCCCCACCCCCAGCCGTAGCCCAGCCCTGCCCCTCAGCCCCAGCCCCAGCCCCTTCCCCAGCCCTGCCCCGCCCCAGCCCCGCCCCAGCCCCAGACCCTGGCCGGACCTCAGCCCTGCCCCAGCCCTGGCTCCTGCCCCAGCCCTGGCTCCAGCCCAAGCCCCAGCCCTGCCCGTGCCTATGTTCCAGCCCCAGCCCTGCCCCGGCCCAGCCCCCGCCCCAGCCCCAGACCCTGGCCGGACCTCAGCCCTGCCCCGGCCCAGCCCCAGCCCAGCCCCTTCCCCAGCCCTGCCCCGGCCCAGCCCCAGCCCCTGCCCAGCCCCTGCCCTATACCCAGCCCCAGCCCAGCTCCAGCCTCCAGCCCCAGCCACAGCCCAGCCCCAGCCATGGATCCAGCCGCAGTCTTAGCCCCGGGCCCAGCCCAGCCCTAGCCCAGCCCCAGCCCAGCCCAGCCCCAGCCCCAGCCCCAGCCCAACCCCAGCCACAGCCCTGCCCCAGCCCTGGACCCAGCCCCAGCCACAGCCCCACCCCTGGCCCCAGCCCCGGCCCCAGCCCAGACCTAACCTAGCCCTGCCCCAGCCCCAGGCCTAGCCCAGCCGTGCCCTCAGCCCAGCCCTAGCCCCAGCCCAGACCAGCCCCAGCCCCAGCCCCAGCCTGGCCCCAGCCCTGTCCCCAGCCCCAGCCCAGCCCAGCCCCAGGCCCAGCCCAAGCCTAACCCCAGCGCTGCCCCAGCCCCAGCCCCGCCCCAGCCCCAGCCCCTGGCCGGACCTCAGCCCTGCCCCAGCCCTGGCTCCTGCCCCAGCCCTGGCTCCAGCCCCAGCCCCTGCCCTGCCTGTGCCTTGGTTCCAGCCCAGCCCCAGCCCCGCGCCAACCCAGCCCCAGCCCAAGGCCCAGCCTCAAGCCTAGCAGAGCACCAGCACAGCCCCAGCCCTAGACCCAGCCCAGCCCCAGCCCCAGCCCAGCCCCTGCCCTGGACCCAGCCCCAGCCCCACCCCAGCCTCATCCCCAGCCCAGCCCCAGCCCAGCCCCAACCCAGGCCCAGCCCCAGCCCATCCCCTGCCCAGCCCCAGCCCCACCCTCAGCCCCAGCCCAGCTCCAGCCACAGCCCAGCCACAGCCCTGGACTCAGCCCCAGCCCCAGCCCAGCCCCAGCCCAGTCCCAGCCACCGCCCAGCCCCAGCCCTGGAGCAAGCCCCACCCCTCAGCCAAATCCAGCCCCAGCCTGGCCCCAGCCCTGCCCTAGCTCCAGCCCTAGCCCTGTCCCCAGACTCGGCCTGTGCCCCTGCCCCAGTCCCAGTCCTGCCCCATCCCAGCCCCCAGCCCCAGCCCTGCCCTCAGCCCAGCCCCGGTCACAGCCCAGCCCAAGCCCTGGCCCAGCCCCAGACCAAACCTCATCCTTCCCCCACCCTAGCCCCAGCCCTACCCCAGCCTCAGCCCCAGCCCCAGCCCTGCCCCAGCCTCAGTCCTGACCCCAACCCAGCCCCAGCCATGCCCCCAGCCCAGACCTGTCCCCAGCCCCAGCCCAAGGCCCAGCCTCCAGCCTACTCAAGCCCCAGCCCCGGCCCCAACCTCAGTCCCAGCCCTACCCAAGGCCCCAGCCCCTGCCCCCCAGCCCGTGCCCCCAGCCCAGCCCCAGCCCTGTGTCAGCCCTGCCCCAGCCCTAGTCCCCAGCCACACCCAGCACAGCACCAGCACAGCACCAGCCCCAGCCCCAGCCCAGCCCCTGCCCCGGCCCAGCCCCAGCCCCAGCCCCAGCCCCAGCCAAACCCCACTCACGGCCCCATCCCTGGCCACAGCCCAGCCCTGCCCAAGGCCCAGCCCTACACCGAACCCAGCCCCAGCCCGGCCCCAGCCCTGCCCCAGCCCAGCCCCAGCACAGCCCCAGCCCCAGCCCCACCCTCAGCCCCAGCCCAGCTCCAGCACCAGCCCAGCCCCAGCCCCAGCCCTGCCTTAGCCCAGCCCCAGCCCTGGACCAAGCCCCACCCCTCAGCCAATCCCAGCCCCAGCCTGGCCCCAGCCCTGCCCTAGCTCCAGCCCTAGCCCTGTCCCCAGCCTCGGCCCGTGCCCCTGCCCCAGTCCCAGTCCTGCACCATCCCAGCCTCCAGCCCCAGCCCTGCCCTCAGCCCAGCCCCAGACACAGCCTGGCCCCAGCCCTGGCCCCAGCCCCAGCCACAGCCCAGTCCCAGCCCCTGCCCCAGCCTAGCCCCAGCCCTGCCCCAGCCGCAGCCCCAGGCGTGACCTCAGCCCTGCCACAGCCCTGGCTTCTGCCCCAACCCTGGCTCCAGCCCCAGCCCCAGCCCTGCCCAAGCCTTGGTTCCAGCCCCAGCCCCAGCCCTGCGCCAACCCAGCCCCAGCCCAAGGCCCAGCCTCAAGCCTAGTCCTGCCCCAGCCCTGGCCCCAATCCAGCCCCAGCCCTACCCCTACCTCAGCCCTAGCCCCAGCCCTGTCCGCAGCCCCAGCCCCAGCCCCAGCCCCACCCTCGCCACCAGCCCAGCCCCAGCCTCAACCTTGGCCCCAGCCCAGCCCCAGTTCCAGCCCTGCCCCAGCCCTGCCCCTGCCCCGGCCCCAGCCCCGGCCCCAGACTCGACCCCAGCCCAGCCCCAGGCCTATCCCTGTGCCAGCCCTACCCCAGCCCAGCCCCGGTCCCAGCCCAGCCAAGCCCTGCCCCAGCCCCAGCCCCAGCCCTGAACCGAACCCAGCCCAGGCCCAGCCCCAGCCCTGCCCCAGCTCTGGCCCCAGCCCTGTCCCCAGCCCCGGCCCCTGCCCCACCCCCAGCCGTAGCCCAGCCCTGCCCTCAGCCCCAGCCCCAGCCCCTTCCCCAGCCCTGCCCCGCCCCAGCCCCGCCCCAGCCCCAGACCCTGGCCGGACCTCAGCCCTGCCCCAGCCCTGGCTCCTGCCCCAGCCCTGGCTCCAGCCCAAGCCCCAGCCCTGCCCGTGCCTTGGTTCCAGCCCCAGCCCTGCCCCGGCCCAGCCCCGCCCCAGCCCCAGACCCTGGCCGGACCTCAGCCCTGCCCCGGCCCAGCCCCAGCCCAGCCCCTTCCCCAGCCCTGCCCCGGCCCAGCCCCAGCCCCTGCCCAGCCCCTGCCCTATACCCAGCCCCAGCCCAGCTCCAGCTCCAGCCCCAGCCACAGCCCAGCCCCAGCCATGGATCCAGCCGCAGTCTTAGCCCCGGGCCCAGCCCAGCCCTAGCCCAGCCCCAGCCCAGCCCAGCCCCAGCCCCAGCCCCAGCCCAACCCCAGCCACAGCCCTGCCCCAGCCCTGGACCCAGCCCCAGCCACAGCCCCACCCCTGGCCCCAGCCCCGGCCCCAGCCCAGACCTAACCTAGCCCTGCCCCAGCCCCAGGCCTAGCCCAGCCGTGCCCTCAGCCCAGCCCTAGCCCCAGCCCAGACCAGCCCCAGCCCCAGCCCCAGCCTGGCCCCAGCCCTGTCCCCAGCCCCAGCCCAGCCCAGCCCCAGGCCCAGCCCAAGCCTAACCCCAGCGCTGCCCCAGCCCCAGCCCCGCCCCAGCCCCAGCCCCTGGCCGGACCTCAGCCCTGCCCCAGCCCTGGCTCCTGCCCCAGCCCTGGCTCCAGCCCCAGCCCCTGCCCTGCCTGTGCCTTGGTTCCAGCCCCAGCCCCAGCCCCGCGCCAACCCAGCCCCAGCCCAAGGCCCAGCCTCAAGCCTAGCAGAGCACCAGCACAGCCCCAGCCCTAGACCCAGCCCAGCCCCAGCCCCAGCCCAGCCCCTGCCCTGGACCCAGCCCCAGCCCCACCCCAGCCTCATCCCCAGCCCAGCCCCAGCCCAGCCCCAACCCAGGCCCAGCCCCAGCCCATCCCCTGCCCAGCCCCAGCCCCACCCTCAGCCCCAGCCCAGCTCCAGCCACAGCCCAGCCACAGCCCTGGACTCAGCCCCAGCCCCAGCCCAGCCCCAGCCCAGCCCCAGCCACCGCCCAGCCCCAAGCCCTGGAGCAAGCCCCACCCCTCAGCCAAATCCAGCCCCAGCCTGGCCCCAGCCCTGCCCTAGCTCCAGCCCTAGCCCTGTCCCCAGACTCGGCCTGTGCCCCTGCCCCAGTCCCAGTCCTGCCCCATCCCAGCCCCCAGCCCCAGCCCTGCCCTCAGCCCAGCCCCGGTCACAGCCCAGCCCAAGCCCTGGCCCAGCCCCAGCCCAAACCTCATCCTTCCCCCACCCTAGCCCCAGCCCTGCCCCAGCCTCAGCCCTAGCCCCAGCCCTGCCCCAGCCTCAGTCCTGACCCCAACCCAGCCCCAGCCATGCCCCCAGCCCAGACCTGTCCCCAGCCCCAGCCCAAGGCCCAGCCTCCAGCCTACTCAAGCCCCAGCCCCGGCCCCAACCTCAGTCCCAGCCCTACCCAAGGCCCCAGCCCCTGCCCCCAGCCCGTGCCCCCAGCCCAGCCCCAGCCCTGTGTCAGCCCTGCCCCAGCCCTAGTCCCCAGCCCACACCCAGCACAGCACCAGCACAGCACCAGCCCCAGCCCCAGCCCAGCCCCTGCCCTGGACCCAGCCCCAGCCCCACCCCAGCCTCATCCCCAGCCCAGGCCCAGCCCTGCCCCGGCCCAGCCCCAGCCCCAGCCCCAGCCCCAGCCAAACCCCACTCACGGCCCCATCCCTGGCCACAGCCCAGCCCTGCCCAAGGCCCAGCCCTACACCGAACCCAGCCCCAGCCCGGCCCCAGCCCTGCCCCAGCCCAGCCCCAGCCCAGCCCCAGCCCCACCCTCAGCCCCAGCCCAGCTCCAGCACCAGCCCAGCCCCAGCCCCAGCCCTGCCTTAGCCCAGCCCCAGCCCTGGACCAAGCCCCACCCCTCAGCCAATCCCAGCCCCAGCCTGGCCCCAGCCCTGCCCTAGCTCCAGCCCTAGCCCTGTCCCCAGCCTCGGCCCGTGCCCCTGCCCCAGTCCCAGTCCTGCACCATCCCAGCCTCCAGCCCCAGCCCTGCCCTCAGCCCAGCCCCAGACACAGCCTGGCCCCAGCCCTGTCCCCAGCCCCAGCCACAGCCCAGTCCCAGCCCCTGCCCCAGCCTAGCCCCAGCCCTGCCCCAGCCGCAGCCCCAGGCGTGACCTCAGCCCTGCCCCAGCCCTGGCTTCTGCCCCAACCCTGGCTCCAGCCCCAGCCCCAGCCCTGCCCAAGCCTTGGTTCCAGCCCCAGCCCCAGCCCTGCGCCAACCCAGCCCCAGCCCAAGGCCCAGCCTCAAGCCTAGTCCTGCCCCAGCCCTGGCCCCAATCCAGCCCCAGCCCTACCCCTACCTCAGCCCTAGCCCCAGCCCTGTCCGCAGCCCCAGCCCCAGCCCCAGCCCCACCCTCGCCACCAGCCCAGCCCCAGCCTCAACCTTGGCCCCAGCCCAGCCCCAGTTCCAGCCCTGCCCCAGTCCTGCCCCTGCCCCGGCCCCCAGCCCCGGCCCCAGACTCGACCCCAGCCCAGCCCCAGGCCTATCCCTGTGCCAGCCCTACCCCAGCCCAGCCCCGGTCCCAGCCCAGACAAGCCCTGCCCCAGCCCCAGCCCCAGCCCTGAACCGAACCCAGCCCAGGCCCAGCCCCAGCCCTGCCCCAGCTCTGGCCCCCAGCCCTGTCCCCAGCCCCGGCCCCTGCCCCACCCCCAGCCGTAGCCCAGCCCTGCCCTCAGCCCCAGCCCCAGCCCCTTCCCCAGCCCTGCCCCGCCCCAGCCCCGCCCCAGCCCCAGACCCTGGCCGGACGTCAGCCCTGCCCCAGCCCTGGCTCCTGCCCCAGCCCTGGCTCCAGCCCAAGCCCCAGCCCTGCCCGTGCCTTGGTTCCAGCCCCAGCCCTGCCCCGGCCCAGCCCCGCCCCAGCCCCAGACCCTGGCCGGACCTCAGCCCTGCCCCGGCCCAGCCCCAGCCCAGCCCCTTCCCCAGCCCTGCCCCGGCCCAGCCCCAGCCCCTGCCCAGCCCCTGCCCTATACCCAGCCCCAGCCCAGCTCCAGCTCCAGCCCCAGCCACAGCCCAGCCCCAGCCATGGATCCAGCCGCAGTCTTAGCCCCGGGCCCAGCCCAGCCCTAGCCCAGCCCCAGCCCAGCCCAGCCCCAGCCCCATCCCCAGCCCAACCCCAGCCACAGCCCTGCCCCAGCCCTGGACCCAGCCCCAGCCACAGCCCCACCCCTGGCCCCAGCCCCGGCCCCAGCCCAGACCTAACCTAGCCCTGCCCCAGCCCCAGGCCTAGCCCAGCCGTGCCCTCAGCCCAGCCCTAGCCCCAGCCCAGACCAGCCCCAGCCCCAGCCCCAGCCTGGCCCCAGCCCTGTCCACAGCCCCAGCCCAGCCCAGCCCCAGGCCCAGCCCAAGCCTAACCCCAGCGCTGCCCCAGCCCCAGCCCCGCCCCAGCCCCAGCCCCTGGCCGGACCTCAGCCCTGCCCCAGCCCTGGCTCCTGCCCCAGCCCTGGCTCCAGCCCCAGCCCCTGCCCTGCCTGTGCCTTGGTTCCAGCCCCAGCCCCAGCCCCGCGCCAACCCAGCCCCAGCCCAAGGCCCAGCCTCAAGCCTAGCAGAGCACCAGCACAGCCCCAGCCCTAGACCCAGCCCAGCCCCAGCCCCAGCCCAGCCCCTGCCCTGGACCCAGCCCCAGCCCCACCCCAGCCTCATCCCCAGCCCAGTCCCAGCCCTGCGCCGGCCCAGCCCCAGCCCAGCCCCTGCCCTGGACCCAGCCCCAGCCCCACCCCAGCCTCATCCCCAGCCCAGACCCAGCCCTGCCCCGGCCCAGCCCCAGCCCCAGCCCCAGCCAAGCCCCACTCACGGCTCCATCCCCGGTCCCAGTCGCAGCCCCGCTCCCAGCCCAGCCCCAGCCCCAGCCCAGCCCCTGCCCTGGACCCAGTCCTGCCCTAGCCCTGGACACAGCCCTACACTGGACCCAGCCCCAGCCCCAGCCCAGCCCCAGCCCTGCCCCAGCCTAGCCCCAGCCTCAGTCCAGCCCCTGCCCTGGACCCAATCCCAGCCCCAGCCCAGCCCCAGGCCAGCCCCAGCCACCGCCCAGCCCCAGCCCTGCCCCCAGCCCAGCCCCAGCCCCACCCTGGACCCAGCCTCAGCCCCAGCCCTGCCCCAGCCCCTGCCCCAGCCTCATCCCCAGCCCCAGCCCCAGCCCCTGCCCTGGACCGAGCCCCAGCCCCACCCCAGCCTCATCCCCAGCCCAGGCCCAGCCCTGCCCCAGCCCAGCCCAGCCCCATCCCCGTCCCTGTCTCCAGCCCACACCCTGCCCCAGCCCTGACCCAGCCCAGCCCCAGCCACCGCCCAGCCCCAGCCCTGGACCCAGCCCCAGCCCCAGCCCTCTCCCAGTCCCCACCCCTGCCCCAGCCCCACCCCCGGCCCCAGCCCCGGCCCCTGCCAAGCCCCACTCACGGCCCACCCATCCCCTGCCCCAGCCCAGCCCTAGCCCAGCCCACAGACCCGCCCCAGCCTAGCCCCCAGCCCCAGCCCAGCCCCTGCCCTGGACCCAGCCCCAGCCCCACCCCAGCCTCATCCCCAGCCCAGGCCCAGCCCTGCGCCGGCCCAGCGCCAGCCCAGCCCCTGCCCTGGACCCAGCCCCAGCCCCAGCCCCACCCTCATCCCCAGCCCAGGCCCAGCCCTGCCCCGGCCTAGCCCCAGCCCCAGCCCCAGCCAAGCCCCACTCACGGCTCCATCCCCGGCACCAGTCGCAGCCCCGGCACCAACCCAGCCCTAGCCCAGCCCCAGGCCCACCCTCAACCCCAGCCCAGCTCCAGCCACAGCCCAGCCACAGCCCTGGACCCCAGCCCCAGCCCAGCCCCAGCCCCCAGCCCTGCCCCAGCCCAGGACCCAGACCTGGACCCAGCCCCATCCCAGCCCCCAGCCCCAGCCCTACCCCCGGCCCAGCCCCAGCCCCAGACTGGCCCCAGCCCTGTCCCGAGCCCCAGCCACAGCCAACCAACCCCAGGCCCAGCCCCAGCCTAGCCCCAGGCCAAACCTCATCCTTGCCCCCAGCCGAGCCCAGCCCTGCCCCAGCCCCAGCCACAGCCCCCAGCCTCAGCCCTGCCCCAGCCTCAGTTCTGCCCCAGCCCCGGCCCCCAGCCCCAGCCCCAGCCCTGCCCCCAACCCAGCCCCAGCCATGCCCCCAGCCCAGACCTGTCCCCCAGCCCCAGCCCAAGGCCCAGCCTCCAGCCTACTCAAGGCCCAGCCCCGGCCCCAACCTCAGTCCCAGCCCTACCCAAGGCCCCAGCCCCTGTCCCCAGCCCGTGCCCCCAGCCCAGCCCCAGCCCTGCGTCAGCCCTGCCCCAGCCCTAGTCCCCAGCCAACACCCAGCACAGAACCAGTTCAGCCCCAGCCCAGCCCCTGCCCTGGAACCAGCCCCAGCCCCACCCCAGCCTCATCCCCAGCCCAGGCCCAGCCCTGCTCCAGCCCTGCCCAGCCCCATCCGCATCCCTGCCCCCAGACCAGCCCCAGCCCCAGCCCAGCCCCAGCCCAGCACCAGCCACCGCCCAGCCCCAGCCCTGGAGCAAGCCCCACCCCTCAGCCAAATCCAGCCCCAGCCTGGCCCCAGCCCTGCCCTAGCTCCAGCCCTAGCCCTGTCCCCAGACTCGGCCTGTGCCCCTGCCCCAGTCCCAGTCCTGCCCCATCCCAGCCCCCAGCCCCAGCCCTGCCCTCAGCCCAGCCCCGGTCCCCAGCCCAGCCCAAGCCCTGGCCCAGCCCCAGCCCAAACCTCATCCTTGCCCCCAGCCCAGCCCCAGCCCTACCCCAGCCTCAGTCCTGCCCCAGCCCCGGCCCCAGCCCCAGCCCCTGCCCAGCCCCTGCCCTGGACCCAGCCCCAGCCGCCCTGGACCCAGCCCCAGCCCAGCCCCAGCTCCAGCCCCAGCCACAGCCCAGCCCCAGCCCTGGACCCAGCCGCAGTCTTAGCCCCGGGCCCAGCCCAGCCCTAGCCCAGCCCCAGCCCAGCCCAGCCCCAGCCCCAGCCCCAGCCCAACCCCAGCCACAGCCCTGCCCCAGCCCTGAACCCAGCCCCAGCCACAGCCCCACCCCCGGCCCCAGCCCCGGCCCCAGCCCAGACCTAACCTAGCCCTGCCCCAGCCCCAGGCCTAGCCCAGCCGTGCCCTCAGCCCAGCCCTAGCCCCAGCCCAGACCAGCCCCAGCCCCAGCCCCAGCCTGGCCCCAGCCCTGTCCCCAGCCCCAGCCCAGCCCAGCCCCAGGCCCAGCCCAAGCCTAACCCCAGCGCTGCCCCAGCCCCAGCCCCGCCCCAGCCCCAGCCCCTGGCCGGACCTCAGCCCTGCCCCAGCCCTGGCTCCTGCCCCAGCCCTGGCTCCAGCCCCAGCCCCAGCCCTGCCCATGCCTTGGTTCCAGCCCAAGACCCAGCCCCGCGCCAACCCAGCCCCAGCCCAAGGCCCAGCCTCAAGCCTAGCAGAGCACCAGCACAGCCCCAGCCCTAGACCCAGCCCAGCCCCAGCCCCAGCCCAGCCCCTGCCCTGGACCCAGCCCCAGCCCCACCCCAGCCTCATCCCCAGCCCAGGCCCAGCCCTGCGCCGGCCCAGCCCCAGCCCAGCCCCTGCCCTGGACCCAGCCCCAGCCCCACCCCAGCCTCATCCCCAGCCCAGGCCCAGCCCTGCCCCGGCCCAGCCCCAGCCCCAGCCCCAGCCAAGCCCCACTCACGGCTCCATCCCCGGCCCCAGTCGCAGCCCCGGCCCCAGCCCAGCCCCAGCCCCAGCCCAGCCCCTGCCCTGGACCCAGTCCTACCCCAGCCCTGGACACAGCCCCACCCTGTCCCCAGCCCCAGCCCAGCCCAGCCCCAGGCCCAGCCCAAGCCTAACCCCAGCGCTGCCCCAGCCCCTGGCCGGACCTCAGCCCTGCCCCAGCCCTGGCTCCTGCCCCAGCCCTGGCTCCAGCCCCAGCCCTGCCCGTGCCTTGGTTCCAGACCCAGCCCCAGCCCCGCGCCAACCCAACCCCAGCCCAGCCCCAGCCCTGCCACAGCCCAGCCCCAGCCACAGCCCAGTCCCAGCCCTGGATCCAGCCCCAGTCGCAGCCCCGGACCCAGCCCAGCCCAACCCCAAACCCAGCCCTGCCCTAGCCCAGCCCCAGCCCTGGACCAAGCCCCACCCCTCAGCCAAACCCAGCCCCAGCCTGGCCCCAGCCCTGCCCTAGCTCCAGCCCTAGCCCTGTCCCCAGCCTCGGCCCGTGCCCCAGCCCCAGTCCCAGTCCTACCCCATCCCAGCCCCCAGCCCTAACCCTGCCCCCAGCGCAGCCCCAGACCCAGACTGGACCCAGCCCTGTCCCCAGCCCCAGCCACAGCCCAGTCCCAGACCCAGCCCCAGCCTAGATTCAGCCCTGCCCCAGCCTCAGTCCCAGGCCTGACCTCAGCCCTGCCCCAACCCTGGCTCCTGCCCCAACCCTGGCTCCAGCCCCAGCCCCAGCCCTGCGCCAACCCAGCCCCAGCCCAAGGCCCAGCCTCAAGCCTAATCCTGCCCCAGCCCTGGCCCCAATCCAGCCCCAGCCCCACCCCTACCTCAGCCCTAGCCCCAGCCCTGTCCGCAGCCCCAGCCCCAGCCCCAGCCCCACCCTCGCCACCAGCCCAGCCCCAGCCCCAACCTTGGCCCCAGCCCAGCCCCAGTTCAAGCCCTGCCCCAGCCCTGCCCCTACCCCGGCCCCAGCCCCACCCCACCCTCGGCCCCAGCCCAGCCCCTGTCCCAGCCCTGCCCCAGCCCAGATCCAGTTCAAGCCCTGCCCCAGCCATGCCCCTACCCCCGGCCCCAGCCCCAGCCCCACCCCACCCTCGGCCCCAGCCCAGCCCCTGTCCCAGCCCTGCCCCGGCCCAGCCCCAGCCCAGCCTCAGCAACATCCCAGCCCCAGCCCTGGACCCAGCCCCAGTCGCAGCCCCGGCCCCCAGCCCAGCCCCAGCCCAGCCCCAGCCCCACCCTCAGCCCCAGCCCAGCTCCAGCCACAGCCCAGCCACAGCCCTGGACTCAGCCCCACCCCTCAGCCAAACCCAGCCCCAGCCTGGCCCCTGCCCTGCCCTAGCTCCAGCCCTATCCCTGTCCCCAGCCTCGGCCAGTGCCCCTGCCCCAGTCCCAGTCCTGCCCCACCCCAGCCTCATCCCCAGCCCAGGCCCAGCCCTGCTCCAGCCCAGCCCAGCCCCATCCGCATCCCTGCCCCCAGACCAGCCCCAGCCCCAGCCCAGCCCCAGCCCAGCCCCAGCCACCGCCCAGCCCCAGCCCTGGAGCAAGCCCCACCCCTCAGCCAACTCCAGCCCCAGCCTGGCCCCAGCCCTGCCCTAGCTCCAGCCCTAGCCCTGTCCCCAGACTCGGCCTGTGCCCCTGCCCCAGTCCCAGTCCTACCCCATCCCAGCCCCCAGCCCTAACCCTGCCCCCAGCGCAGCCCCAGACCCAGACTGGACCCAGCCCTGTCCCCAGCCCCAGCCACAGCCCAGTCCCAGGCCCAGCCCCAGCCTAGATTCAGCCCTGCCCCAGCCTCAGTCCCAGGCCTGACCTCAGCCCTGCCCCAACCCTGGCTCCTGCCCCAACCCTGGCTCCAGCCCCAGCCCCAGCCCTGCGCCAACCCAGCCCCAGCCCAAGGCCCAGCCTCAAGCCTAATCCTGCCCCAGCCCTGGCCCCAATCCAGCCCCAGCCCCACCCCTAACTCAGCCCTAGCCCCAGCCCTGTCCGCAGCCCCAGCCCCAGCCCCAGCCCCACCCTCGCCACCAGCCCAGCCCCAGCCCCAACCTTGGCCCCAGCCCAGCCCCAGTTCAAGCCCTGCCCCAGCCCTGCCCCTACCCCGGCCCCAGCCCCACCCCACCCTCGGCCCCAGCCCAGCCCCTGTCCCAGCCCTGCCCCGGCCCAGCCCCAGTTCAAGCCCTGCCCCAGCCATGCCCCTACCCCGGCCCCAGCCCCACCCCACCCTCGGCCCCAGCCCAGCCCTTGTCCCAGCCCTGCCCCGGCCCAGCCGCAGCCCAGCCCCAGCAACAGCCCAGCCCCAGCACTGGACCCAGCCCCAGTCGCAGCCCCGGACCCAGCCCAGCCCCAGCCCAGCCCCAGCCCCACCCTCAGCCCCAGCCCAGCTCCAGCCACAGCCCAGCCACAGCCCTGGAATCAGCCCCACCCCTCAGCCAAACCCAGCCTCAGCCTGGCCCCTGCCCTGCCCTAGCTCCAGCCCTAGCCCTGTCCCCAGCCTCGGCCTGTGCCCCTGCCCCAGTCCCAGTCCTGCCCCACCCCAGCCTCATCCCCAGCCCAGGCCCAGCCCTGCTCCAGCCCTTCCCAGCCCCATCCGCATCCCTGCCCCCAGACCAGCCCCAGCCCCAGCCCAGCCCCAGCCCAGCCCCAGCCACCGCCCAGCCCCAGCCCTGGAGCAAGCCCCACCCCTCAGCCAACTCCAGCCCCAGCCTGGCCCCAGCCCTGCCCTAGCTCCAGCCCTAGCCCTGTCCCCAGACTCGGCCTGTGCACCTGCCCCAGTCCCAGTCCTGCCCCATCCCAGCCCCCAGCCCCAGCCCTGCCCTCAGCCCAGCCCCGGTCCCAGCCCAGCCCAAGCCCTGGCCCAGCCCCAGCCCAAACCTCATCCTTGCCCCCAGCGCAGCCCCAGCCACCGCCCAGCCCCAGCCCTGGAGCAAGCCCCACCCCTCAGCCAAATCCAGCCCCAGCCTGGCCCCTGCCCTGTCCTAGCTCCTGCCCGAGCCCTGTCGCCAGCCTCGGCCCGTGCCCCTGCCCCAGTCCTAGTCCTGCCCCATCCCAGCCTCCAGCCCCAGCCCTGCCCTCAGCCCAGCCCCAGACACAGCCTGGCCCCAGCCCTGGCCCCAGCCCCAGACACAGCCCAGTCCCAGCCCCTGCCCCAGCCTAGCCCCAGCCCTGCCCCAGCCGCAGCCCCAGGCCTGACCTCAGCCCTGCCCCAGCCCTGGCTTCTGCCCCAACACTGGCTCCAGCCCCAGCCCCACCCTCGCCACCAGCCCAGCCCCAGCCCCAACCTTGGCCCCAGTCCAGCCCCAGCTCCAGCCCCAGCCCAGCCCAGCCCCAGCCCCAGCCCCAGCCCAACCCCAGCCACAGCCCTGCCCCAGCCCTGGACCCAGCCCCAGCCACAGCCCCACCCCCGGCCCCAGCCCCGGCCCCAGCCCAGACCTAACCTAGCCCTGCCCCAGCCCCAGGCCTAGCCCAGCCGTGCCCTCAGCCCAGCCCTAGCCCCAGCCCAGACCAGCCCCAGCCCCATCCCCAGCCTGGCCCCAGCCCTGTCCCAGCCCCAGCCCAGCCCAGCCCCAGGCCCAGCCCAAGCCTAACCCCAGCGCTGCCCCAGCCCCTGGCCGTACCTCAGCCCTGCCCCAGCCCTGGCTCCTGCCCCAGCCCCACCCTCGCCACCAGCCCGGCCCCAGCCCAAACCTTGGCCCCAGTCCAGCCCCAGCTCCAGCCCCAGCCCAGCCCAACCCCAGCCCTAGCCCCAGCCCAGACCAGCCCCAGCCCCAGCCCCAGCCTGGCCCCAGCCCTGTCCCCAGCCCCAGCCCAGCCCAGCCCCAGGCCCAGCCCAAGCCTAATCCCAGCGCTGCCCCAGCCCCAGCCCCGCCCCAGCCCCAGCCCCTGGCCGGACCTCAGCCCTGCCCCAGCCCTGGCTCCTGCCCCAGCCCTGGCTCCAGCCCCAGCCACAGCCCTGCCCGTGCCTTGGTTCCAGCCCCAGCCCCAGCCCCGCGCCAACCCAGCCCCAGCCCAAGGCCCAGCCTCAAACCTAGCAGAGCACCAGCACAGCCCCAGCCCTAGACCCAGCCCAGCCCCAGCCCCAGCCCAGCCCCTGCCCTGGACCCAGCCCCAGCCCCACCCCAGCCTCATCCCCAGCCCAGGCCCAGCCCTGCGCCGGCCCTGCCCCAGCCCATCCCCTGCCCTGGACCCAGCCCCAGCCCCACCCCAGCCTCATACCCAGCCCAGGCCCAGCCCTGCCCTGGCCCAGCCCCAGCCCCAGCCCCAGCCAAGCCCCACTCACGGCTCCATCCCCGGCCCCAGTCGCAGCCCCAGCCACAGCCCAGCCCCTGGCCCAGCCCCAGCCTAGCCCCAGCCCAAACCTCATCCTTGCCCCCAGCCGAGCCCCAGCCCTGCCCCAGCCCCAGCCCCAGCCCCAGCCCTGCCCCAGCCCCAGCCCCAGCCCCAGACCCAGCCCTGCCCCAGCCTCAGTCCTGCCCCAGCCCCGGCCCCAGCCCCAGCCCCAGCCCTGCCCCCAGCCCAGCCCCAGCCCCACCCTGGACCCAGCCTCAGCCCCAGCCCTGCCCCAGCCCTGCCCCAGCCTCATCCCCAGCCCCAGCCCAGCCCCTGCCCTGGACCGAGCCCCAGCCCCACCCCAGCCTCATCCCCAGCCCAGGCCCAGCCCTGCCCCAGCCCAGCCCAGCCCAGCCCCATCCCCATCCCTGTCCCCAGCCCAGACCCTGCCCCAGCCCTGCCCCAGCCCAGCCCCAGCCACCGCCCAGCCCCAGCCCTGGACCCAGCCCCAGCCCCAGCCCTCTCCCAGTCCCCACCCCTGCCTCAGCCCCACCCCCGGTCGCAGCCCCGGCCCCTGCCAAGCCCCACTCACGGCCCCATCCCCTGCCCCAGCCCAGCCCTACCCCAGCCCCCCGCCCTGCCCCATCCCCAGCCCTGCACCGAACCCAGTCCCAGCCCGGCCCCCGCCCTGCCCCAGCCCCAGCCCTGCACCGAACCCTGCCCCAGCCCTGCCCCAGCCCAGCCCCAGCCACAGCCCAGTCCCAGCCCTGGATCCAGCCCCAGTCGCAGCCCGGGACCCAGCCCAGCCCTAGCCCAGCCCCAGCCCCACCCTCAGCCCCAGCCCAGCTCCAGCCACAGCCCAGCCACAGCCCTGGACCCAGCCGCAGCCCAACCCCAGCCCCAGCCCTGCCCTAGCCCAGCCCCAGCCCTGGACCAAGCCCCACCCCTGAGCCGAACCCAGCCCCAGCCTGGCCCCAGCCCTGCCCTAGCTCCAGCCCTAGCCCTGTCCCCAGTCTCGGCCCGTGCCCCAGCCCCAGTCCCAGTCCTGCCCCATCCCAGCCCCCAGCCCTAACCCTGCCCCCAGCGCAGCCCCAGACCCAGACTGGACCCAGCCCTGTCCCCAGCCCCAGCCACAGCCCAGTCCCAGGCCCAGCCCCAGCCTAGCCCCAGCCCTGCCCCAGCCTCAGTCCCAGGCCTGACCTCAGCCCCAGGCCTGACATCAGCCCTGCCCTAACCCTGGCTCCTGCCCCAACCCTGGCTCCAGCCCCAGCCCCAGCCCTGCGCCAACCCAGCCCCAGCCCAAGGCCCAGCCTCAAGCCTAATCCTGCCCCAGCCCTGGCCCCAATCCAGTCCCAGCCCCACCCCTACCTCAGCCCTAGCCCCAGCCCTGTCCGCAGCCCCAGCCCCAGCCCCAGCCCCACCCTCAGCCCCAGCCCAGCCCCAGCCCCACCCTCAGCCCCAGCCCTGGACCAAGCCCTGTCCCCAGCCCCAGCCACAGCCCAGTCCCCAGGCCCAGCCCCAGCCTAGCCCCAGCCCTGCCCCAGCCTCAGTCCCAGGCCTGACCTCAGCCCTGCCCCAACCCTGGCTCCTGCCCCAACCCTGGCTCCAGCCCCAGACCCAGCCCTGCGCCAACCCAGCCCCAGCCCAAGGCCCAGCCTCAAGCCTAATCCTGCCCCAGCCCTGGCCCCAATCCAGCCCCAGCCCCACCCCTACCTCAGCCCTAGCACCAGCCCTGTCCGCAGCCCCAGCCCCAGCCCCAGCCCCACCCTCGCCACCAGCCCAGCCCCAGCCCCAACCTTGGCCCCAGCCCAGCCCCAGTTCAAGCCCTGCCCCAGCCCTGCCCCTACCCCCGGACCCAGCCCCCACCCCACCCTCGGCCCCAGCCCAGCCCCTGTCCCAGCCCCTGCCCTGGACCCAGCCCCAGCCCAGCCCCAGCCGCAGCCCCAGCCCAGCCTCAGCCCAGCCCCAGCCACAGCCCAGCCCCTGCCCTGGACCCAGCCCCAGCCCAGCCCCAGTCGCAGCCCCGGCCCCAGCCCAGCCCCAGCCCAGCCCTAGCCCCACCCTCAGCCCCAGCCCAGCTCCAGCCACAGCCCAGCCACAGCTCTGGACTCATCCCCAGC
Source organism: Melanerpes formicivorus (assembly GCF_026170545.1). Taxonomy (NCBI): domain Eukaryota; kingdom Metazoa; phylum Chordata; class Aves; order Piciformes; family Picidae; genus Melanerpes; species Melanerpes formicivorus. The sequence continues at coordinate 56,118 of NW_027142857.1, forward strand.
CCAGCTTCAGCCCCAGCCCACCCCTCGCCCAGCCCCAGCCCTGGACCAAGCCCCACCCCTCAGCCAAACCCAGCCCCAGCCTGGCCCCTGCCCTGCCCTAGCTCCAGCCCTAGCCCTGTCCCCAGCCTCGGCCAGTGCCCCTGCCCCAGTCCCAGTCCTGCCCCACCCCAGCCTCATCCCCAGCCCAGGCCCAGCCCTGCTCCAGCCCAGCCCAGCCCCATCCGCATCCCTGCCCCCAGACCAGCCCCAGCCCCAGCCCAGCCCCAGCCCAGCCCCAGCCACCGCCCAGCCCCAGCCCTGGAGCAAGCCCCACCCGTCAGCCAAATCCAGACCCAGCCTGGCCCCAGCCCTGCCCTAGCTCCAGCCCTAGCCCTGTATCCAGACTCGGCCAGTGCCCCTGCCCCAGTCCCAGTCCTGCCCCATCCCAGCCCCCAGCCCCAGCCCTGCCCCAGCCCTGCCCCAGCCTCAGTCCTGCCCCAGCCCCGGCCCCAGCCCCAGCCCCAGCCCTGCCCCCAACCCAGCCCCAGCCATGCCCCTGCCCAGACCTGTCCCCAGCCCCAGCCCAAGGCCCAGCCTCCAGCCTACTCAAGCCCCAGCCCCGGCCCCAACCTCAGTCCCAGCCCTACCCAAGGCCCCAGCCCCTGTCCCCAGCCCGTGCCCCCAGCCCTGCCCCGGCCCAGCTCCAGCCCAGCCCCAGCCCCAGACCTGCCCCAGGACAGCCCCAGCCACAGCCCAGCCCCAGCCCTGGATCCAGCCCCAGTCGCAGCCCCGGAGCCAGCCCAGCCTCGGCACGGCCCCAGCCCAGCCCCAGCCCCACACTCAGCCCCAGCCCCAGCCACAGCCCCACCCCCTGCCCCAGCCCCGGCCCCAGCCCCAGCCAAGCCCCACTCACGGCCCCATCCCCGGCCTCAGCCCAGCCCAGCCCCAGCCCAGCCTTGCCCCGGCCCAGCCCCAGCCCAGCCCCAGCCCTGCCACAGCCCAGCCCCAGCCACAGCCCAGTCCCAGCCGTGGATCCAGCCCCAGTCGCAGCCCGGGACCCAGCCCAGCCCTAGCCCAGCCCCAGCCCCACCCTCAGCCCCAGCCCAGCTCCAGCCACAGCCCAGCCACAGCCCTGGACCCAGCCGCAGCCCAACCCCAGCCCCAGCCCTGCCCTAGCCCAGCCCCAGCCCTGGACCAAGCCCCACCCCTGAGCCGAACCCAGCCCCAGCCTGGCCCCAGCCCTGCCCTAGCTCCAGCCCTAGCCCTGTCCCCAGCCTCGGCCCGTGCCCCAGCCCCAGTCCCAGTCCTGCCCCATCCCAGCCCCCAGCCCTAACCCTGCCCCCAGCGCAGCCCCAGACCCAGACTGGACCCAGCCCTGTCCCCAGCCCCAGCCACAGCCCAGTCCCAGGCCCAGCCCCAGCCTAGCCCCAGCCCTGCCCCAGCCTCAGTCCCAGGCCTGACCTCAGCCCCAGGCCTGACATCAGCCCTGCCCTAACCCTGGCTCCTGCCCCAACCCTGGCTCCAGCTCCCGCCCCAGCCCTGCCCCCAACCCAGCCCCAGCCATGCCCCTGCCCAGACCTGTCCCCAGCCCCAGCCCAAGGCCCAGCCTCCAGCCTACTCAAGCCCCAGCCCCGGCCCCAACCTCAGTCCCAGCCCTACCCAAGGCCCCAGCCCCTGCCCCCAGCCCGTACCCCCAGCCCTGCCCCGGCCCAGCTCCAGCCCAGCCCCAGCCCCAGCCCTGCCCCAGCCCAGCCCCAGCCACAGCCCAGCCCCAGCCCTGGATCCAGCCCCAGTCGCAGCCCCGGCCCCAGCCCAGCCTCGGCACAGCCCCAGCCCAGCCCCAGCCCCACCCTCAGCCCCAGCCCCAGCCACAGCCCCACCCCCGGCCCCAGCCCCGGCCCCAGCCCAGCCCTAACCTAGGCCTGTCCCAGCCCCGGCCTCAGCCCAGCCCTAACCTAGCCCTGCCCCAGCCCCAGGCCTAGCCCAGCCGTGCCCTCACCCCAGCCCTAGCCCCAGCCCAGACGAGCCCCAGCCCCAGCCCCAGCCTGGCCCAAGCCCTGTCCCCAGCCCCAGCCCAGCCCAGCCCCAGGCCCAGCCCCACCCTAACCCCAGCGCTGCCCCAGCCCCAGCACCTGGCCGGACCTCAGCCCTGCCCCAGCCCTGGCTCCTGCCCCAGCCCTGGCTCCAGCCCCAGCCCCACCCTCGCCACCAGCCCAGCCCCAGCCCCAACCTTGGCCCCAGCCCAGCCCCAGTTCCAGCCCTGTCCCAGCCCTGCCCCTTCCCCGGCCCCAGCCCTGCCCCTTCCCCGGCCCCAGCCCCGACCCCAGACTCGGCCCCAGCCCAGCCCCAGGCCTAGCACCGTGCCAGCCCTACCCCAGCCCAGCACCGGTCCCAGCCCAGCCAAGCCCTGCCCCAGCCCCAGCCCTGCACCGAACCCAGCCCCAGCCCGGCCCCAGCCCTGCCCCAGCTCTGGCCCCAGCTCTGTCCCCAGCCCCGGCCCCTTCCCCACCCCCAGCCCTAGCCCAGCCCTGCCCTCAGCCCCAGCCTCAGTCCTGCCCCAGCCCCGGCCCCAGCCCCAGCGCCAGCCCTGCCCCCAACCCAGCCCCAGCCATGCCCCCAGCCCAGACCTGTCCCCAGCCCCAGCCCAAGGCCCAGCCTCCAGCCTACTCAAGCCCCAGCCCCAGCCCCGGCCCCAACCTCAGTCCCAGCCCTACCCAAAGCCCCAGCCCCTGCCCCCCAGCCCGTGCCCCCAGCCCAGCCCCAGCCCTGCGTCAGCCCTGCCCCAGCCCTAGTCCCCAGCCCACACCCATCACAGCACCAGCACAGCCCCTGCCCTGGACCCAGCCCCAGCCCAGCCCCAGCCGCAGCCCCAGCCCAGCCCCAGCCCAGCCCCAGCCACAGCCCAGCCACAGCCCTGGACCCAGCCCCAGTCGCAGCCCCGGCCCCAGCCCAGCCCCAGACCAGCCCCAGCCCCACCCTCAGCCCCAGCCCAGCTCCAGCCACAGCCCACCCCAGCCCTGGACCAAGCCCCACCCCTCAGTCAAACCCAGCCACAGCCTGGCCCCTGCCCTGCCCTAGCTCCAGCCCTAGCCCTGTCCCCAGCCTCGGCCCGTGCCCCTGCCCCAGTCCCAGTCCTGCCCCACCCCAGCCTCATCCCCAGCCCAGCCCCAGCCCTGCTCCAGCCCAGCCCAGCCCCATCCGCATCCCTGCCCCCAGACCAGCCCCAGCCCCAGCCCAGCCCCAGCCCAGCCCCAGCCACCGCCCAGCCCCAGCCCTGGAGCAAGCCCCACCCCTCAGCCAAATCCAGCCCCAGCCTGGCCCCAGCCCTGCCCTAGCTCCAGCCCTAGCCCTGTCCCCAGACTCGGCCTGTGCCCCTGCCCCCAGTCCCAGTCCTGCCCCATCCCAGCCCCCATCCCACCCCCAGCCCAGCCCCAGCCCTGCCCCAGCCCCAGCCCCAGCCCCAGCCCTGCCCCAGTCTCAGTCCTGCCCCAGCCCCGACCCCAGCCCCAGCGCCAGCCCTGCCCCCAACCCAGCCCCAGCCATGCCCCCAGCCCAGACCTGTCCCCAGCCCCAGCCCAAGGCCCAGCCTCCAGCCTACTCAAGCCCCAGCCCCGGCCCCAACCTCAGTCCCAGCCCTACCCAAGGCCCCAGCCCCTGCCCCCAGCCCCTGCCCCCAGCCCAGCCCCAGCCCTGCGTCAGCCCTGCCCCAGCCCTAGTCCCCAGCCCACACCCAGCACAGCACCAGCACAGCACCAGCCCCAGCCCCAGCCCAGCCCCTGCCCTGGACCCAGCCCCAGCCCCACCCCAGCCTCATCTCCAGAACAGGCCCAGCCCTGCCCCGGCCCAGCCCCAGCCCCAGCCCCAGCCAAACCCCACTCACAGCCCCATCCCCGGCCACAGCCCAGCCCTGCCCAAGCCCCAGCCCTACACCGAACCCAGCCCCAGCCCGGCCCCAGCCCTGCCCCAGCCCAGCCCTGCCCCGGCCCAGCTCCAGCCCAGCCCCAGCCCCAGCCCTGTCCCAGCCCAGCCACAGCCACAGCCCGGGATCCAGCCCCAGTCGCAGCCCCGGCCCCAGCCCAGCCCTAGCCCAGCCCCAGCCCAGCTCCAGCCCCACCCTCAGCCCCAGCCCAGCTCCAGCCCCAGCCCAGCCCCAGCCCCAGCCCTGCCCTAGCCCAGCCCCAGCCCTGGACCAAGCCCCACCCCTCAGCCAAACCCAGCCCCAGCCTGGCCCCAGCCCTGCCCTAGCTCCAGCCCTAGCCCTGTCGCCAGCCTCGGCCCGTGCCCCTGCCCCAGTCCCAGTCCTGCCCCATCCCAGCCTCCAGCCCCAGCCCTGCCCTCAGCCCAGCCCCAGACACAGCCTGGCCCCAGCCCTGGCCCCAGCCCCGGCCCCTGCCCCACCCCCAGCCGTAGCCCAGCCCTGCCCTCAGCCCCAGCCCCAGCCCCAGCCCCAACCTCGGCCCCAGCCCAGCCCCTTCCCCAGCCCTGCCCCGGCCCAGCCCCAGCCCCTGCCCAGCCCCTGCCCTGGACCCAGCCCCAGCCCAGCCCCAGCTCCAGCCCCAGCCACAGCCCAGCCCCAGCCCTGGACCCAGCCGCAGTCTTAGCCCCGGGCCCAGCCCAGCCCTAGCCCAGCCCCAGCCCAGCCCAGCCCCAGCCCCAGCCCCAGCCCAACCCCAGCCACAGCCCTGCCCCAGCCCTGGACCCAGCCCCAGCCACAGCCCCACCCCCGGCCCCCAGCCCCGGCCCCAGCCCAGACCTAACCTAGCCCTGCCCCAGCCCCAGGCCTAGCCCAGCCGTGCCCTCAGCCCAGCCCTAGCCCCAGCCCAGACCAGCCCCAGCCCCAGCCCCAGCCCCAGCCTGGCCCCAGCCCTGTCCCCAGCCCCAGCCCAGCCCAGCCCCAGGCCCAGCCCAAGCCTAACCCCAGCGCTGCCCCAGCCCCAGCCCCGCCCCAGCCCCAGCCCCTGGCCGGACCTCAGCCCTGCCCCAGCCCTGGCTCCTGCCCCAGCCCTGGCTCCAGCCCCAGCCCCAGGCCTGCCCAAGCCTTGGTTCCAGCCCCAGCCCCAGCCCCGCGCCAACCCAGCCCCAGCCCAAGGCCCAGCCTCAAGCCTAGCAGAGCACCAGCACAGCCCCAGCCCCAGCCCAGCCCCTACCCTGGACCCAGCCCCAGCCCCACCCCAGCCTCATCCCCAGCCCAGGCCCAGCCCTGCCCCGGCACAGCCCCAGCCCCAGCCCTGCCCCAGCCCCAGCCCCAGCCCCAGCCCCATCCCCAGCCCTGCCCCAGCCTCAGTCCTGCCCCAGCCCCGGCCCCAGCCCCAGCCCCAGCCCTGCCCCCAACCCAGCCCCAGCCATGCCCCCAGCCCAGACCTGTCCCCAGCCCCAGCCCAAGGCCCAGCCTCCAGCCTACTCAAACCCCAGCCCCGGCCCCAAACTCAGTCCCAGCCCTACCCAAGGCCCCAGCCCCTGCCCTGCCCAGCACCAGCCTGGCCGCAGCCCTGCCCCAGCTCTGGCCCCAGCCCTGTCCCCAGCCCCGGCCCCTGCCCCAGCCCAGCCCTACCCCAGCCCCCGCCCTGCCCCATCCCCAGCCCTGCACCGAACCCAGCCCCAGCCCGGCCCCCGCCCTGCCCCAGCCCCAGCCCTGCACCGAACCCAGCCCCAGCCCCAGCCCCAGCCCTGTCCCAGCACAGCCCAGCCACAGCCCAGCCCCTGCCCTGGACCCAGCCCCAGCCCAGCCCCAGCCGCAGCCCCAGCCCAGCCTCAGCCCAGCCCCAGCCACAGCCCAGCCCCTGCCCTGGACCCAGCCCCAGCCCAGCCCCAGTCGCAGCCCCCGGCCCCAGCCCAGCCCCAGCCCAGCCCCAGCCCCACCCTCAGCCCCAGCCCAGCTCCAGCCACAGCCCAGCCACAGCTCTGGACTCATCCCCAGCCCAGCTTCAGCCCCAGCCCTGCCCTCGCCCAGCCCCAGCCCTGGACCAAGCCCCACCCCTCAGCCAAACCCAGCCCCAGCCTGGCCCCTGCCCTGCCCTAGCTCCAGCCCTAGCCCTGTCCCCAGCCTCGGCCAGTGCCCCTGCCCCAGTCCCAGTCCTGCCCCACCCCAGCCTCATCCCCAGCCCAGGCCCAGCCCTGCTCCAGCCCAGCCCAGCCCCATCCGCATCCCTGCCCCCAGACCAGCCCCAGCCCCAGCCCAGCCCCAGCCCAGCCCCAGCCACCGCCCAGCCCCAGCCCTGGAGCAAGCCCCACCCGTCAGCCAAATCCAGACCCAGCCTGGCCCCAGCCCTGCCCTAGCTCCAGCCCTAGCCCTGTATCCAGACTCGGCCAGTGCCCCTGCCCCAGTCCCAGTCCTGCCCCATCCCAGCCCCCAGCCCCAGCCCTGCCCCAGCCCTGCCCCAGCCTCAGTCCTGCCCCAGCCCCGGCCCCAGCCCCAGCCCTGCCCCCAACCCAGCCCCAGCCATGCCCCTGCCCAGACCTGTCCCCAGCCCCAGCCCAAGGCTCAGCCTCCAGCCTACTCAAGCCCCAGCCCCGGCCCCAACCTCAGTCCCAGCCCTACCCAAGGCCCCAGCCCCTGTCCCCAGCCCGTGCCCCCAGCCCTGCCCCGGCCCAGCTCCAGCCCAGCCCCAGCCCCAGCCCTGCCCCAGCCCAGCCCCAGCCACAGCCCAGCCCCAGCCCTGGATCCAGCCCCAGTCGCAGCCCCGGCGCCAGCCCAGCCTCGGCACGGCCCCAGCCCAGCCCCAGCCCCACCCTCAGCCCCAGCCCCAGCCCCAGCCCCACCCCCTGCCCCAGCCCCGGCCCCAGCCCCAGCCAAGCCCCACTCACGGCCCCATCCCCGGCCTCAGCCCAGCCCTGCCCCAGCCCAGCCTTGCCCCGGCCCAGCCCCAGCCCAGCCCCAGCCCTGCCACAGCCCAGCCCCAGCCACAGCCCAGTCCCAGCCCTGGATCCAGCCCCAGTCGCAGCCCGGGACCCAGCCCAGCCCTAGCCCAGCCCCAGCCCCACCCTCAGCCCCAGCCCAGCTCCAGCCACAGCCCAGCCACAGCCCTGGACCCAGCCGCAGCCCAACCCCAGCCCCAGCCCTGCCCTAGCCCAGCCCCAGCCCTGGACCAAGCCCCACCCCTGAGCCGAACCCAGCCCCAGCCTGGCCCCAGCCCTGCCCTAGCTCCAGCCCTAGCCCTGTCCCCAGCCTCGGCCCGTGCCCCAGCCCCAGTCCCAGTCCTGCCCCATCCCAGCCCCCAGCCCTAACCCTGCCCCCAGCGCAGCCCCAGACCCAGACTCAACCCAGCCCTGTCCCCAGCCCCAGCCACAGCCCAGTCCCAGGCCCAGCCCCAGCCTAGCCCCAGCCCTGCCCCAGCCTCAGTCCCAGGCCTGACTTCAGCCCCAGGCCTGACATCAGCCCTGCCCTAACCCTGGCTCCTGCCCCAACCCTGGCTCCAGCCCCAGCCCCAGCCCTGCGCCAACCCAGCCCCAGCCCAAGGCCCAGCCTCAAGCCTAATCCTGCCCCAGCCCTGGCCCCAATCCAGCCCCAGCCCCACCCCTACCTCAGCCCTAGCCCCAGCCCTGTCCGCAGCCCCAGCCCCAGCACCAGCCCCACCCTCAGCCCCAGCCCAGCCCCAGCCCCTCTCTCAGCCCCAGCCCAGCTCCAGCCCCAGCCCAGCCCCAGCCACCGCCCAGCCCCAGCCCTGGACCCAGCCCTGTCCCCAGCCCCAGCCCCAGCCCAGTCCCAGGCCCAGCCCCAGCCTAGCCCCAGCCCTGCCCCAGCCTCAGTCCCAGGCCTGACCTCAGCCCTGCCCCAACCCTGGCTCCTGCCCCAACCCTGGCTCCAGCCCCAGCCCCAGCCCTGCGCCAACCCAGCCCCAGCCCAAGGCCCAGCCTCAAGCCTAATCCTGCCCCAGCCCTGGCCCCAATCCAGCCCCAGCCCCACCCCTAACTCAGCCCTAGCAACAGCCCTGTCCGCAGCCCCAGCCCCAGCCCCAACCCCACCCTCGCCACCAGCCCAGCCCCAGCCCCAACCTTGGCCCCAGCCCAGCCCCAGTTCAAGCCCTGCCCCAGCCCTGCCCCTACCCCAGCCCCAGCCCCACCCCACCCTCGGCCCCAGCCCAGCCCCTGTCCCAGCCCCTGCCCTGGACCCAGCCCCAGCCCAGCCCCAGCCACAGCCCCAGCCCAGCCTCAGCCCAGCCCCAGCCACAGCCCAGCCCCTGCCCTGGACCCAGCCCCAGCCCAGCCCCAGTCGCAGCCCCGGCCCCAGCCCAGCCCCAGCCCAGCCCCAGCCCCACCCTCAGCCCCAGCCCAGCTCCAGCCACAGCCCAGCCACAGCTCTGGACTCATCCCCAGCCCAGCTTCAGCCCCAGCCCACCCCTCGCCCAGCCCCAGCCCTGGACCAAGCCCCACCCCTCAGCCAAACCCAGCCCCAGCCTGGCCCCTGCCCTGCCCTAGCTCCAGCCCTAGCCCTGTCCCCAGCCTCGGCCAGTGCCCCTGCCCCAGTCCCAGTCCTGCCCCACCCCAGCCTCATCCCCAGCCCAGGCCCAGCCCTGCTCCAGCCCAGCCCAGCCCCATCCGCATCCCTGCCCCCAGACCAGCCCCAGCCCCAGCCCAGCCCCAGCCCAGCCCCAGCCACCGCCCAGCCCCAGCCCTGGAGCAAGCCCCACCCGTCAGCCAAATCCAGACCCAGCCTGGCCCCAGCCCTGCCCTAGCTCCAGCCCTAGCCCTGTATCCAGACTCGGCCAGTGCCCCTGCCCCAGTCCCAGTCCTGCCCCATCCCAGCCTCCAGCCCCAGCCCTGCCCCAGCCCTGCCCCAGCCTCAGTCCTGCCCCAGCCCCGGCCCCAGCCCCCGCCCCAGCCCTGTCCCCAACCCAGCCCCAGCCATGCCCCTGCCCAGACCTGTCCCCAGCCCCAGCCCAAGGCCCAGCCTCCAGCCTACTCAAGCCCCAGCCCCGGCCCCAACCTCAGTCCCAGCCCTACCCAAGGCCCCAGCCCCTGCCCCCAGCCCGTGCCCCCAGCCCTGCCCCGGCCCAGCTCCAGCCCAGCCCCAGCCCCAGCCCTGCCCCAGCCCAGCCCCAGCCACAGCCCAGCCCCAGCCCTGGATCCAGCCCCAGTCGCAGCCCCGGCCCCAGCCCAGCCTCGGCACAGCCCCAGCCCAGCCCCAGCCCCACCCTCAGCCCCAGCCCCAGCCACAGCCCCACCCCCGGCCCCAGCCCCGGCCCCAGCCCAGCCCTAACCTAGGCCTGTCCCAGCCCCGGCCTCAGCCCAGCCCTAACCTAGCCCTGCCCCAGCCCCAGGCCTAGCCCAGCCGTGCCCTCACCCCAGCCCTAGCCCCAGCCCAGACGAGCCCCAGCCCCAGCCCCAGCCTGGCCCAGCCCTGTCCCCAGCCCCAGCCCAGCCCAGCCCCAGGCCCAGCCCCACCCTAACCCCAGCGCTGCCCCAGCCCCAGCACCTGGCCGGACCTCAGCCCTGCCCCAGCCCTGGCTCCTGCCCCAGCCCTGGCTCCAGCCCCAGCCCCACCCTCGCCACCAGCCCAGCCCCAGCCCCAACCTTGGCCCCAGCCCAGCCCCAGTTCCAGCCCTGCCCCAGCCCTGCCCCTTCCCCGGCCCCAGCCCCGCCCCTTCCCCGGCCCCAGCCCCGGCCCCAGACTCGGCCCCAGCCCAGCCCCAGGCCTAGCCCTGTGCCAGCCCTACCCCAGCCCAGCACCGGTCCCAGCCCAGCCAAGCCCTGCCCCAGCCCCAGCCCTGCACCGAACCCAGCCCCAGCCCGGCCCCAGCCCTGCCCCAGCTCTGGCCCCAGCTCTGTCCCCAGCCCCGGCCCCTTCCCCACCCCCAGCCCTAGCCCAGCCCTGCCCTCAGCCCCAGCCTCAGTCCTGCCCCAGCCCCGGCCCCAGCCCCAGCGCCAGCCCTGCCCCCAACCCAGCCCCAGCCATGCCCCCAGCCCAGACCTGTCCCCAGCCCCAGCCCAAGGCCCAGCCTCCAGCCTACTCAAGCCCCAGCCCCGGCCCCAACCTCAGTCCCAGCCCTACACAAAGCCCCAGCCCCTGCCCCCAGCCCGTGCCCCCAGCCCAGCCCCAGCCCTGCGTCAGCCCTGCCCCAGCCCTAGTCCCCAGCCCACACCCATCACAGCACCAGCACAGCCCCTGCCCTGGACCCAGCCCCAGCCCAGCCCCAGCCGCAGCCCCAGCCCAGCCCCAGCCCAGCCCCAGCCACAGCCCAGCCACAGCCCTGGACCCAGCCCCAGCCCAGCCCCAGCCCCAGCCCTGCCCTAGCCCAGACCCAGCCCTGGACCCAGCCCCATCCCAGCCCCCAGCCCCAGCCCTGCCCCAGGCCCAGCCCCAGACCCAGACTGGCCCCAGCCCTGTCCCGAGCCCCAGCCCCTGCCCAGCCCCTGCCCTTGACCCAGCCTCAGCCCCAGCCCCAGCCCTGCCCCAGCCTCAGTCCTGCCCCAGCCCCGGCCCCAGTCCCAGCCCCTGCCCAGCCCCCTGCCCTGGACCCAGCCCCAGCCCAGCCCCAGCTCCAGCCCCAGCCACAGCCCAGCCACAGCCCTGGACCCAGCCGCAGTCTTAGCCCCGGGCCCAGCCCAGCCCTAGCCCAGCCCCAGCCCAGCCCAGCCCCAGCCCCATCCCCAGCCCAACCCCAGCCACAGCCCTGCCCCAGCCCTGGACCCAGCCCCAGCCACAGCCCCACCCCCGGCCCCAGCCCCGGCCCCAGCCCAGCCCTAACCTAGCCCTGCCCCAGCCCCAGGCCTAGCACAGCCGTGCCCTCAGCCCAGGCTCAGCCCCAGCCCCAGCCCTGCCCCAGACTCAGTCCTGCCCCAGCCCCGACCCCAGCCCCAGCCCCTGCCCAGCCCCTGCCCTGGACCCAGTCCTGCCCCAGCCCTGGACAAAGCCCCACCCTGGACCCAGCCCCAGCCCCAGCCCAGCCCCAGCCCTGCCCCAGCCTAGCCCCAGCCCCAGTCCAGCCCCTGCTCTGGACCCAATCCCAGCCACCGCCCATCCCCAGCCCTACCCCCAGCCCAGCCCCAGCCCCACCCTGGACCCAGCCTCAGCCCCAGCCCTGCCCCAGCCCTGCCCCAGCCTCATCCCCAGCCCAGGCCCAGCCCTGCCCCAGCCCAGCCCAGCCCCATCCCCATCCCTGTCTCCAGCCCACACCCTGCCCCAGCCCTGCCCCAGCCCAGCCCCAGCCACCGCCCAGACCCAGCCCTGGACCCAGCCCCAGCCCCAGCCCTCTCCCAGTCCCCACCCCTGCCCCAGCCCCACCCACGGCCCCAGCCCCGGCCCCTGCCAAGCCCCACTCACGGCCCCATCCCCTGCCCCAGCCCAGCCCTAGCCCAGCCCCCGTCCTGCCCCAGCCCCAGCCCTGCACCGAACCCAGCCCCAGCCCGGCCCCAGCCCTGCCCCAACCCAGCCCTGCCCCGGCCCAGCCCCAGCCCAGCCCCAGCCCCAGCCCTGCCCCAGCCCAGCCCAGCCACAGCCCAGCCCCAGCCCCACCCTCAGCCCCAGCCCAGCTCCAGCCCCAGCCCAGCACCGCCACCGCCCAGCCCCAGCCCTGGACCCAGCCCCAGCCCCATCCCCAGCCCTCTCCCAGTCCCCGCCGCAGCCCCAGCCCCAGCCCCAACCCCTGCCCCAGCCCCGGCCCCAGCCCCAGCCAAGCCCCACTCATGGCCACATCCCCGGCCCCAGCCCAGCCCTGCCCCAGCCCAGCCTTGCCCCGGCCCAGCACCAGCCCAGCCCCAGCCCTGCCACAGCCCAGCCCCAGCCACAGCCCAGTCCCAGCCCTGGATCCAGCCCCAGTCGCAGCCCCGGACCCAGCCCAGCCCTAGCCCAGCCCCAGCCCCACCCTCAGCCCCAGCCCAGCTCCAGCCACAGCCCAGCCACAGCCCTGGACCCAGCCGCAGCCCAACCCCAGCCCCAGCCCTGCCCTAGCCCAGCCCCAGCCCTGGACCAAGCCCCACCCCTCAGCCAAACCCAGCCCCAGCCTGGCCCCAGCCCTGCCCTAGCTCCAGCCCTAGCCCTGTCCCCAGCCTCGGCCCGTGCCCCAGCCCCAGTCCCAGTCCTGCCCCATCCCAGCCCCCAGCCCTAACCCTGCCCCCAGCGCAGCCCCAGACCCAGACTGGACCCAGCCCTGTCCCCAGCCCCAGCCACAGCCCAGTCCCAGGCCCAGCCCCAGCCTAGCCCCAGCCCTGCCCCAGCCTCAGTCCCAGGCCTGACCTCAGCCCCAGGCCTGACCTCAGACCTGCCCCAACCCTGGTTCCTGCCCCAACCCTGGCTCCAGCCCCAGCCCCAGTCCTGCGCCAACCCAGCCCCAGCCCAAGGCCCAGCCTCAAGCCTAATCCTGCCCCAGCCCTGGCCCCAATCCAGCCCCAGCCCCACCCCTACCTCAGCCCTAGCCCCAGACCTGTCCGCACCCCCAGCCCCAGCCCCAGCCCCACCCTCACCACCAGCCCAGCCCCAGCCCCATCCTTGGCCCCAGCCCAGCCCCTGTCCCAGCCCTGCCCCGGCCCAGCCCCAGCCCCAGCCCCAGCCCAGCCCCTGCCCTGGACCCAGCCCCAGCCGCAGCCCCAGCCCAGCCCCAGCCCAGCCCCAGCCACAGCCCAGCCCCAGCCCTGGACCCAGCCCCAGTCGCAGCCCCGGCCCCAGCCCAGCCCCAGCCCAGCCCCAGCCCCACCCTCAGCCCCAGCCCAGCTCCAGCCACAGCCCAGCCACAGCCCTGGACTCAGCCCCAGCCCAGCCCCAGCCCCAGCCCTGCCCTCGCCCAGCCCCAGCCCTGGACCAAGCCCCACCCCTCAGCCAAATCCAGCCCCAGCCTGGCCCCAGCCCTGCCCTAGCTCCAGCCCTAGCTCTGTTCCCAGACTCGGCCTGTGCACCTGCCCCAGTCCCAGTCCTGCCCCATCCCAGCCCCCAGCCCCAGCCCTGCCCTCAGCCCAGCCCCGGTCCCAGCCCAGCCCAAGCCCTGGCCCAGCCCCAGCCCAAACCTCATCCTTGCCCCCAGCGCAGCCCCAGCCACCGCCCAGCCCCAGCCCTGGAGCAAGCCCCACCCCTCAGCCAAATCCAGCCCCAGCCTGGCCCCAGCCCTGCCCTAGCTCCAGCCCTAGCCCTGTCCCTAGCCTCGGCCCGTGCCCCTGCCCCAGTCCCAGTCCTGCCCCATCCCAGCCTCCAGCCCCAGCCCTGCCCTCAGCCCAGCCCCAGACACAGCCTGGCCCCAGCCCTGGCCCCAGCCCCAGCCACAGCCCAGTCCCAGCCCCTGCCCCAGCCTAGCCCCAGCCCTGCCCCAGCCGCAGCCACAGGCCTGACCTCAGCCCTGCCCCAGCCCTGGCTTCTGCCCCACCCCTGGCTCCAGCCCCAGCCCCACCCTCGCCACCAGCCCAGCCCCAGCCCAAACCTTGGCCCCAGTCCAGCCCCAGCTCCAGCCCCAGCCCAGCCCAACCCCAGCCCTAGCCCCAGCCCAGACCAGCCCCAGCCCCAGCCCCAGCCTGGCCCCAGCCCTGTCCCCAGCCCCAGCCCAGCCCAGCCCCAGGCCCAGCCCAAGCCTAATCCCAGCGCTGCCCCAGCCCCAGCCCCGCCCCAGCCCCAGCCCCTGGCCGGACCTCAGCCCTGCCCCAGCCCTGGCTCCTGCCCCAGCCCTGGCTCCAGCCCCAGCCACAGCCCTGCCCGTGCCTTGGTTCCAGCCCCAGCCCCAGCCCCGCGCCAACCCAGCCCCAGCCCAAGGCCCAGCCTCAAGCCTAGCAGAGCACCAGCACAGCACCAGCCCTAGACCCAGCCCAGCCCCAGCCCCAGCCCAGCCCCTGCCCTGGACCCAGCCCCAGCCCCACCCCAGCCTCATCCCCAGCCCAGGCCCAGCCCTGCGCCGGCCCTGCCCCCAGCCCATCCCCTGCCCTGGACCCAGCCCCAGCCCCACCCCAGCCTCATACCCAGCCCAGGCCCAGCCCTGCCCTGGCCCAGCCCCAGCCCCAGCCCCAGCCAAGCCCCACTCACGGCTCCATCCCCGGCCCCAGTCGCAGCCCCAGCCACAGCCCAGCCCCTGGCCCAGCCCCAGCCTAGCCCCAGCCCAAACCTCATCCTTGCCCCCAGCCGAGCCCCAGCCCTGCCCCAGCCCCAGCCCCAGCCCCAGCCCTGCCCCAGCCCCAGTCCCAGCCCCTGCCCAGCCCCTGCCCCTGGACCCAGCCCCAGCCCAGCCCCAGCTCCAGCCCCAGCCACAGCCCAGCCACAGCCCTGGACCCAGCCGCAGTCTTAGCCCCGGGCCCAGCCCAGCCCTAGCCCAGCCCCAGCCCAGCCCAGCCCCAGCCCCATCCCCAGCCCAACCCCAGCCACAGCCCTGCCCCAGCCCTGGACCCAGCCCCAGCCACAGCCCCACCCCCGGCCCCAGCCCCGGCCCCAGCCCAGCCCTAACCTAGCCCTGCCCCAGCCCCAGGCCTAGCACAGCCGTGCCCTCAGCCCAGGCTCAGCCCCAGCCCCAGCCCTGCCCCAGACTCAGTCCTGCCCCAGCCCCGACCCCAGCCCCAGCCCCTGCCCAGCCCCTGCCCTGGACCCAGTCCTGCCCCAGCCCTGGACAAAGCCCCACCCTGGACCCAGCCCCAGCCCCAGCCCAGCCCCAGCCCTGCCCCAGCCTAGCCCCAGCCCCAGTCCAGCCCCTGCTCTGGACCCAATCCCAGCCACCGCCCATCCCCAGCCCTACCCCCAGCCCAGCCCCAGCCCCACCCTGGACCCAGCCTCAGCCCCAGCCCTGCCCCAGCCCTGCCCCAGCCTCATCCCCAGCCCAGGCCCAGCCCTGCCCCAGCCCAGCCCAGCCCCATCCCCATCCCTGTCTCCAGCCCACACCCTGCCCCAGCCCTGCCCCAGCCCAGCCCCAGCCACCGCCCAGACCCAGCCCTGGACCCAGCCCCAGCCCCAGCCCTCTCCCAGTCCCCACCCCTGCCCCAGCCCCACCCACGGCCCCAGCCCCCGGCCCCTGCCAAGCCCCACTCACGGCCCCATCCCCTGCCCCAGCCCAGCCCTAGCCCAGCCCCCGTCCTGCCCCAGCCCCAGCCCTGCACCGAACCCAGCCCCAGCCCGGCCCCCAGCCCTGCCCCAACCCAGCCCTGCCCCGGCCCAGCCCCAGCCCAGCCCCAGCCCCAGCCCTGCCCCAGCCCAGCCCAGCCACAGCCCAGCCCCAGCCCCACCCTCAGCCCCAGCCCAGCTCCAGCCCCAGCCCAGCACCGCCACCGCCCCAGCCCCAGCCCTGGACCCAGCCCCAGCCCCATCCCCAGCCCTCTCCCAGTCCCCGCCGCAGCCCCAGCCCCAGCCCCAACCCCTGCCCCAGCCCCGGCCCCAGCCCCAGCCAAGCCCCACTCATGGCCACATCCCCGGCCCCAGCCCAGCCCTGCCCCAGCCCAGCCTTGCCCCGGCCCAGCCCCAGCCCAGCCCCAGCCCTGCCACAGCCCAGCCCCAGCCACAGCCCAGTCCCAGCCCTGGATCCAGCCCCAGTCGCAGCCCCGGACCCAGCCCAGCCCTAGCCCAGCCCCAGCCCCACCCTCAGCCCCAGCCCAGCTCCAGCCACAGCCCAGCCACAGCCCTGGACCCAGCCGCAGCCCAACCCCAGCCCCAGCCCTGCCCTAGCCCAGCCCCAGCCCTGGACCAAGCCCCACCCCTCAGCCAAACCCAGCCCCAGCCTGGCCCCAGCCCTGCCCTAGCTCCAGCCCTAGCCCTGTCCCCAGCCTCGGCCCGTGCCCCAGCCCCAGTCCCAGTCCTGCCCCATCCCAGCCACCAGCCCTAACCCTGCCCCCAGCGCAGCCCCAGACCCAGACTGGACCCAGCCCTGTCCCCAGCCCCAGCCACAGCCCAGTCCCAGGCCCAGCCCCAGCCTAGCCCCAGCCCTGCCCCAGCCTCAGTCCCAGGCCTGACCTCAGCCCCAGGCCTGACCTCAGACCTGCCCCAACCCTGGTTCCTGCCCCAACCCTGGCTCCAGCCCCAGCCCCAGTCCTGCGCCAACCCAGCCCCAGCCCAAGGCCCAGCCTCAAGCCTAATCCTGCCCCAGCCCTGGCCCCAATCCAGCCCCAGCCCCACCCCTACCTCAGCCCTAGCCCCAGACCTGTCCGCACCCCCCAGCCCCAGCCCCAGCCCCACCCTCACCACCAGCCCAGCCCCAGCCCCATCCTTGGCCCCAGCCCAGCCCCTGTCCCAGCCCTGCCCCGGCCCAGCCCCAGCCCCAGCCCCAGCCCAGCCCCTGCCCTGGACCCAGCCCCAGCCGCAGCCCCAGCCCAGCCCCAGCCCAGCCCCAGCCACAGCCCAGCCCCAGCCCTGGACCCAGCCCCAGTCGCAGCCCCGGCCCCAGCCCAGCCCCAGCCCAGCCCCAGCCCCACCCTCAGCCCCAGCCCAGCTCCAGCCACAGCCCAGCCACAGCCCTGGACTCAGCCCCAGCCCAGCCCCAGCCCCAGCCCTGCCCTCGCCCAGCCCCAGCCCTGGACCAAGCCCCACCCCTCAGCCAAATCCAGCCCCAGCCTGGCCCCAGCCCTGCCCTAGCTCCAGCCCTAGCCCTGTTCCCAGACTCGGCCTGTGCACCTGCCCCAGTCCCAGTTCTGCCCCATCCCAGCCCCCAGCCCCAGCCCTGCCCTCAGCCCAGCCCCGGTCCCAGCCCAGCCCAAGCCCTGGCCCAGCCCCAGCCCAAACCTCATCCTTGCCCCCAGCGCAGCCCCAGCCACCGCCCAGCCCCAGCCCTGGAGCAAGCCCCACCCCTCAGCCAAATCCAGCCCCAGCCTGGCCCCAGCCCTGCCCTAGCTCCAGCCCTAGCCCTGTCCCTAGCCTCGGCCCGTGCCCCTGCCCCAGTCCCAGTCCTGCCCCATCCCAGCCTCCAGCCCCACCGCCCTGCCCTCAGCCCAGCCCCAGACACAGCCTGGCCCCAGCCCTGGCCCCAGCCCCAGCCACAGCCCAGTCCCAGCCCCTGCCCCAGCCTAGCCCCAGCCCTGCCCCAGCCGCAGCCACAGGCCTGACCTCAGCCCTGCCCCAGCCCTGGCTTCTGCCCCACCCCTGGCTCCAGCCCCAGCCCCACCCTCGCCACCAGCCCAGCCCCAGCCCAAACCTTGGCCCCAGTCCAGCCCCAGCTCCAGCCCCAGCCCAGCCCAACCCCAGCCCTAGCCCCAGCCCAGACCAGCCCCAGCCCCAGCCCCAGCCTGGCCCCAGCCCTGTCCCCAGCCCCAGCCCAGCCCAGCCCCAGGCCCAGCCCAAGCCTAATCCCAGCGCTGCCCCAGCCCCAGCCCCGCCCCAGCCCCAGCCCCTGGCCGGACCTCAGCCCTGCCCCAGCCCTGGCTCCTGCCCCAGCCCTGGCTCCAGCCCCAGCCACAGCCCTGCCCGTGCCTTGGTTCCAGCCCCAGCCCCAGCCCCCGCGCCAACCCAGCCCCAGCCCAAGGCCCAGCCTCAAGCCTAGCAGAGCACCAGCACAGCACCAGCCCTAGACCCAGCCCAGCCCCAGCCCCAGCCCAGCCCCTGCCCTGGACCCAGCCCCAGCCCCACCCCAGCCTCATCCCCAGCCCAGGCCCAGCCCTGCGCCGGCCCTGCCCCAGCCCATCCCCTGCCCTGGACCCAGCCCCAGCCCCACCCCAGCCTCATACCCAGCCCAGGCCCAGCCCTGCCCTGGCCCAGCCCCAGCCCCAGCCCCAGCCAAGCCCCACTCACGGCTCCATCCCCGGCCCCAGTCGCAGCCCCAGCCACAGCCCAGCCCCTGGCCCAGCCCCAGCCTAGCCCCAGCCCAAACCTCATCCTTGCCCCCAGCCGAGCCCCAGCCCTGCCCCAGCCCCAGCCCCAGCCCCAGCCCTGCCCCAGCCCCAGCCCCAGCCCCAGACCCAGCCCTGCCCCAGCCTCAGTCCTGCCCCAGCCCCGGCCCCAGCCCCAGCCCCAGCCCTGCCCCCAGCCCAGCCCCAGCCCCACCCTGGACCCAGCCTCAGCCCCAGCCCTGCCCCAGCCCTGCCCCAGCCTCATCCCCAGCCCCAGCCCAGCCCCTGCCCTGGACCGAGCCCCAGCCCCACCCCAGCCTCATCCCCAGCCCAGGCCCAGCCCTGCCCCAGCCCAGCCCAGCCCCATCCCCATCCCTGTCCCCAGCCCAGACCCTGCCCCAGCCCTGCCCCAGCCCAGCCCCAGCCACCGCCCAGCCCCAGCCCTGGACCCAGCCCCAGCCCCAGCCCTCTCCCAGTCCCCACCCCTGCCTCAGCCCCACCCCCGGTCCCAGCCCCGGCCCCTGCCAAGCCCCACTCACGGCCCCATCCCCTGCCCCAGCCCAGCCCTACCCCAGCCCCCGCCCTGCCCCATCCCCAGCCCTGCACCGAACCCAGCCCCAGCCCGGCCCCCGCCCTGCCCCAGCCCCAGCCCTGCACCGAACCCAGCCCCAGCCCCAGCCCTAGCCCTGCCCCAGCACAGCCCAGCCACAGCCCAGCCCCAGCCCCACCCTCAGCCCCAGCCCAGCTCCAGCCCCAGCCCAGCCCCAGCCACCGCCCAGCCCCAGCCCTGGACCCAGCCCCAGCCCCAGCCCTCTCCCAGTCCCCGCCGCAGCCCCAGCCCCAGCCCCACCCCCTGCCCCAGCCCCGGCCCCAGCCCCAGCCAAGCCCCACTCACTGCCCCATCCCCGGCCTCAGCCCAGCCCAGCCCCAGCCCAGCCTTGCCCCGGCCCAGCCCCAGCCCAGCCCCAGCCCTGCCACAGCCCAGCCCCAGCCACAGCCCAGTCCCAGCCCTGGATCCAGCCCCAGTCGCAGCCCGGGACCCAGCCCAGCCCTAGCCCAGCCCCAGCCCCACCCTCAGCCCCAGCCCAGCTCCAGCCACAGCCCAGCCACAGCCCTGGACCCAGCCGCAGCCCAACCCCAGCCCCAGCCCTGCCCTAGCCCAGCCCCAGCCCTGGACCAAGCCCCACCCCTGAGCCGAACCCAGCCCCAGCCTGGCCCCAGCCCTGCCCTAGCTCCAGCCCTAGCCCTGTCCCCAGCCTCGGCCCGTGCCCCAGCCCCAGTCCCAGTCCTGCCGCATCCCAGCCCCCAGCCCTAACCCTGCCCCCAGCGCAGCCCCAGACCCAGACTGGACCCAGCCCTGTCCCCAGCCCCAGCCACAGCCCAGTCCCAGGCCCAGCCCCAGCCTAGCCCCAGCCCTGCCCCAGCCTCAGTCCCAGGCCTGACCTCAGCCCCAGGCCTGACATCAGCCCTGCCCTAACCCTGGCTCCTGCCCCAACCCTGGCTCCAGCCCCAACCCCAGCCCTGCGCCAACCCAGCCCCAGCCCAAGGCCCAGCCTCAAGCCTAATCCTGCCCCAGCCCTGGCCCCAATCCAGCCCCAGCCCCACCCCTACCTCAGCCCTAGCCCCAGCCCTGTCCGCAGCCCCAGCCCCAGCACCAGCCCCACCCTCAGCCCCAGCCCAGCCCCAGCCCCACCCTCAGCCCCAGCCCAGCTCCAGCCCCAGCCCAGCCCCAGCCACCGCCCAGCCCCAGCCCTGGACCCAGCCCTGGACCCAGCCCCAGCCACAGCCCAGTCCCAGGCCCAGCCCCAGCCTAGCCCCAGCCCTGCCCCAGCCTCAGTCCCAGGCCTGACCTCAGCCCTGCCCCAACCCTGGCTCCTGCCCCAACCCTGGCTCCAGCCCCAGCCCCAGCCCTGCGCCAACCCAGCCCCAGCCCAAGGCCCAGCCTCAAGCCTAATCCTGCCCCAGCCCTGGCCCCAATCCAGCCCCAGCCCCACCCCTAACTCAGCCCTAGCACCAGCCCTGTCCGCAGCCCCAGCCCCAGCCCCAGCCCCACCCTCGCCACCAGCCCTGCCCCAGCCCCAACCTTGGCCCCAGCCCAGCCCCAGTTCAAGCCCTGCCCCAGCCCTGCCCCTACCCCAGCCCCAGCCCCACCCCACCCTCGGCCCCAGCCCAGCCCCTGTCCCAGCCCCTGCCCTGGACCCAGCCCCAGCCCAGCCCCAGCCACAGCCCCAGCCCAGCCTCAGCCCAGCCCCAGCCACAGCCCAGCCCCTGCCCTGGACCCAGCCCCAGCCCAGCCCCAGTCGCAGCCCCGGCCCCAGCCCAGCCCCAGCCCAGCCCCAGCCCCACCCTCAGCCCCAGCCCAGCTCCAGCCACAGCCCAGCCACAGCTCTGGACTCATCCCCAGCCCAGCTTCAGCCCCAGCCCACCCCTCGCCCAGCCCCAGCCCTGGACCAAGCCCCACCCCTCAGCCAAACCCAGCCCCAGCCTGGCCCCTGCCCTGCCCTAGCTCCAGCCCTAGCCCTGTCCCCAGCCTCGGCCAGTGCCCCTGCCCCAGTCCCAGTCCTGCCCCACCCCAGCCTCATCCCCAGCCCAGGCCCAGCCCTGCTCCAGCCCAGCCCAGCCCCATCCGCATCCCTGCCCCCAGACCAGCCCCAGCCCCAGCCCAGCCCCAGCCCAGCCCCAGCCACCGCCCAAACCCAGCCCTGGAGCAAGCCCCACCCGTCAGCCAAATCCAGACCCAGCCTGGCCCCAGCCCTGCCCTAGCTCCAGCCCTAGCCCTGTATCCAGACTCGGCCAGTGCCCCTGCCCCAGTCCCAGTCCTGCCCCATCCCAGCCTCCAGCCCCAGCCCTGCCCCAGCCCTGCCCCAGCCTCAGTCCTGCCCCAGCCCCGGCCCCAGCCCCCGCCCCAGCCCTGCCCCCAACCCAGCCCCAGCCATGCCCCTGCCCAGACCTGTCCCCAGCCCCAGCCCAAGGCCCAGCCTCCAGCCTACTCAAGCCCCAGCCCCGGCCCCAACCTCAGTCCCAGCCCTACCCAAGGCCCCAGCCCCTGCCCCCAGCCCGTGCCCCCAGCCCTGCCCCGGCCCAGCTCCAGCCCAGCCCCAGCCCCAGCCCTGCCCCAGCCCAGCCCCAGCCACAGCCCAGCCCCAGCCCTGGATCCAGCCCCAGTCGCAGCCCCGGCCCCAGCCCAGCCTCGGCACAGCCCCAGCCCAGCCCCAGCCCCACCCTCAGCCCCAGCCCCAGCCACAGCCCCACCCCCGGCCCCAGCCCCGGCCCCAGCCCAGCCCTAACCTAGGCCTGTCCCAGCCCCGGCCTCAGCCCAGCCCTAACCTAGCCCTGCCCCAGCCCCAGGCCTATCCCAGCCATGCCCTCACCCCAGCCCTAGCCCCAGCCCAGACGAGCCCCAGCCCCAGCCCCAGCCTGGCCCCAGCCCTGTCCCCAGCCCCAGCCCAGCCCAGCCCCAGGCCCAGCCCCACCCTAACCCCAGCGCTGCCCCCAGCCCCAGCACCTGGCCGGACCTCAGCCCTGCCACAGCCCTGGCTCCGGCCCCAGCCCTGGCTCCAGCCCCAGCCCCACCCTCGCCACCAGCCCAGCCCCAGCCCCAACCTTGGCCCCAGCCCAGCCCCAGTTCCAGCCCTGCCCCAGCCCTGCCCCTTCCCCGGCCCCAGCCCCGCCCCTTCCCCGGCCCCAGCCCCGGCCCCAGACTCGGCCCCAGCCCAGCCCCAGGCCTAGCACCGTGCCAGCCCTACCCCAGCCCAGCACCGGTCCCAGCCCAGCCAAGCCCTGCCCCAGCCCCAGCCCTGCACCGAACCCAGCCCCAGCCCGGCCCCAGCCCTGCCCCAGCTCTGTCCCCAGCCCCGGCCCCTTCCCCACCCCCAGCCCTAGCCCAGCCCTGCCCTCAGCCCCAGCCTCAGTCCTGCCCCAGCCCCGGCCCCAGCCCCAGCACCAGCCCTGCCCCCAACCCAGCCCCAGCCCAGCCCCAGCCCAGCCCCAGCCACAGCCCAGCCACAGCCCTGGACCCAGCCCCAGTCGCAGCCCCGGCCCCAGCCCAGCCCCAGCCCAGCCCCAGCCCCACCCTCAGCCCCAGCCCAGCTCCAGCCACAGCCCAGCCCCAGCCCTGGACGAAGCCCCACCCCTCAGCCCCAGCCCAGCTCCAGCCCCAGCCCAGCCCCAGCCCCAGCCCTGCCCTAGCCCAGCCCCAGCCCCACCCTCAGCCCCAGCCCAGCTCCAGCCCCAGCCCAGCCCCAGCCCCAGCCCTGCCCTAGCCCAGCCCCAGCCCTGGACCAAGCCCCACCCCTCAGCCAAACCCAGCCCCAGCCTGGCCCCAGCCCAGCCCTAGCCCAGCCCCGGCCCCAGCCCAGCCCTAGCCCAGCCCCAGCCCAGCTCCAGCCCCACCCTCAGCCCCAGCCCAGCTCCAGCCCCAGCCCAGCCCCAGCCCCAGCCCTGCCCTAGCCCAGCCCCAGCCCTGGACCAAGCCCCACCCCTCAGCCAAACCCAGCCCCAGCCTGGCCCCAGCCCTGCCCTAGCTCCAGCCCTAGCCCTGTCGCCAGCCTCGGCCCGTGCCCCTGCCCCAGTCCCAGTCCTGCCCCATCCCAGCCTCCAGCCCCAGCCCTGCCCTCAGCCCAGCCCCAGACACAGCCTGGCCCCAGCCCTGGCCCCAGCCCCAGCCACAGCCCAGTCCCAGCCCCTGCCCCAGCCTAGCCCCAGCCCTGCCCCAGCCGCAGCCCCAGGCCTGACCTCAGCCCTGCCACAGCCCTGGCTTCTGCCCCAACCCTGGCTCCAGCCCCAGCCCCAGCCCTGCCCAAGCCTTGGTTCCAGCCCCAGCCCCAGCCCTGCGCCATCCCAGCCCCAGCCCAAGGCCCAGCCTCAAGCCTAGTCCTGCCCCAGCCCTGGCCCCAATCCAGCCCCAGCCCTACCCCCTACCTCAGTCCTAGCCCCAGCCCTGTACGCAGCCACAGCCCCAGCCCCAGCCCCAGACTCGGCCCCAGCCCAGCCCCAGGCCTAGCCCTGTGCCAACCCTACCCCAGCCCAGCCCCGGTCCCAGCCCAGCCAAGCTGTGCCCCAGCCCCAGCCCTGCACCAAACCCAGCCCAGGCCCAGCCCCAGCCCTGCCCCAGCTCTGGCCCCAGCCCTGTCCCCAGCCCCGGCCCCTGCCCCACCCCCAGCCGTAGCCCAGCCCTGCCCTCAGCCCCAGCCCCAGCCCCAGCCCCAACCTCGGCCCCAGCCCAGCCCCTTCCCCAGCCCTGCCCCGGCCCAGCCCCAGCCCCTGCCCAGCCCCTGCCCTGGACCCAGCCCCAGCCCAGCCCCAGCTCCAGCCCCAGCCACAGCCCAGCCACAGCCCTGGACCCAGCCGCAGTCTTAGCCCCGGGCCCAGCCCAGCCCTAGCCCAGCCCCAGCCCAGCCCAGCCCCAGCCCCAGCCCCAGCCCAACCCCAGCCACAGCCCCTGCCCCAGCCCTGGACCCAGCCCCAGCCACAGCCCCACCCCCGGCCCCAGCCCCGGCCCCAGCCCAGACCTAACCTAGCCCTGCCCCAGCCCCAGGCCTAGCCCAGCCGTGCCCTCAGCCCAGCCCTAGCCCCAGCCCAGACCAGCCCCAGCCCCAGCCCCAGCCTGGCCCCAGCCCTGTCCCCAGCCCCAGCCCAGCCCAGCCCCAGGCCCAGCCCAAGCCTAACCCCAGCACTGCCCCAGCCCCAGCCCCCGCCCCAGCCCCAGCCCCTGGCCGGACCTCAGCCCTGCCCCAGCCCTGGCTCCTGCCCCAGCCCTGGCTCCAGCCCCAGCCCCAGCCCTGCCCAAGCCTTGGTTCCAGCCCCAGCCCCAGCCCCGCGCCAACCCAGCCCCAGCCCAAGGCCCAAGCCTCAAGCCTAGCAGAGCACCAGCACAGCCCCAGCCCCAGCCCAGCCCCTGCCCTGGACCCAGCCCCAGCCCCACCCCAGCCTCATCCCCAGCCCAGGCCCAGCCCTGCCCCGGCACAGCCCCAGCCCCAGCCCTGCCCCAGCCCCAGCCCCAGCCCCAGCCCCATCCCCAGCCCTGCCCCAGCCTAAGTCCTGCCCCAGCCCCGGCCCCAGCCCCAGCCCCAGCCCTGCCCCCAACCCAGCCCCAGCCATGCCCCCAGCCCAGACCTGTCCCCAGCCCCAGCCCAAGGCCCAGCCTCCAGCCTACTCAAACCCCAGCCCCGGCCCCAACCTCAGTCCCAGCCCTACCCAAGGCCCCAGCCCCTGCCCTGCCCAGCCCCAGCCTGGCCGCAGCCCTGCCCCAGCTCTGGCCCCAGCCCTGTCCCCAGCCCCGGCCCCTGCCCCAGCCCAGCCCTACCCCAGCCCCCGCCCTGCCCCATCCCCAGCCCTGCACCGAACCCAGCCCCAGCCCGGCCCCCCACCCTGCCCCAGCCCCAGCCCTGCACCGAACCCAGCCCCAGCCCCAGCCCCAGCCCTGCCCCAGCACAGCCCAGCCACAATCCAGCCCCAGCCCCACCCTCAGCCCCAGCCCAGCTCCAGCCCCAGCCCAGCCCCAGCCACCGCCCAGCCCCCAGCCCTGGACCCAGCCCCAGCCCCAGCCCCAGCCCTCTCCCAGTCCCCCGCCGCAGCCCCAGCCCCAGCCCCACCCCCTGCCCCAGCCCCGGCCCCAGCCCCAGCCAAGCCCCACTCACGGCCCCATCCCCGGCCTCAGCCCAGCCCTGCCCCAGCCCAGCCTTGCCCCGGCCCAGCCCCAGCCCAGCCCCAGCCCTGCCACAGCCCAGCCACAGCCACAGCCCAGTCCCAGCCCTGGATCCAGCCCCAGTCGCAGCCCGGGACCCAGCCCAGCCCTAGCCCAGCCCCAGCCCCACCCTCAGCCCCAGCCCAGCTCCAGCCACAGCCCAGCCACAGCCCTGGACCCAGCCGCAGCCCAACCCCAGCCCCAGCCCCTGCCCTAGCCCAGCCCCAGCCCTGGACCAAGCCCCACCCCTGAGCCGAACCCAGCCCCAGCCCTGCCCCAGCTATGGCCCCAGCCCTGTCCCCAGCCCCGGCCCCCTGCCCCACCCCCAGCCGTAGCCCAGCCCTGCCCTCAGCCCCAGCCCCAGCCCCAGCCCCAACCTCGGCCCCAGCCCAGCCCCTTCCCCAGCCCTGCCCCGGCCCAGCCCCAGCCCCTGCCCAGCCCCTGCCCTGGACCCAGCCCCAGCCCAGCCCCAGCTCCAGCCCCAGCCACAGCCCAGCCACAGCCCTGGACCCAGCCGCAGTCTTAGCCCCGGGCCCAGCCCAGCCCTAGCCCAGCCCCAGCCCAGCCCAGCCCCAGCCCCAGCCCCAGCCCAGCCCAGCCCCAGCCCCAGCCCCAGCCCAACCCCAGCCACAGCCCTGCCCCAGCCCTGGACCCAGCCCCAGCCACAGCCCCACCCCCCGGCCCCAGCCCCGGCCCCAGCCCAGACCTAACCTAGCCCTGCCCCAGCCCCAGGCCTAGCCCAGCCGTGCCCTCAGCCCAGCCCTAGCCCCAGCCCAGACCAGCCCCAGCCCCAGCCCCAGCCTGGCCCCAGCCCTGTCCCCAGCCCCAGCCCAGCCCAGCCCCAGGCCCAGCCCAAGCCTAACCCCAGCACTGCCCCAGCCCCAGCCCCGCCCCAGCCCCAGCCCCTGGCCGGACCTCAGCCCTGCCCCAGCCCTGGCTCCTGCCCCAGCCCTGGCTCCAGCCCCAGCCCCAGCCCTGCCCAAGCCTTGGTTCCAGCCCCAGCCCCAGCCCCGCGCCAACCCAGCCCCAGCCCAAGGCCCAGCCTCAAGCCTAGCAGAGCACCAGCACAGCCCCAGCCCCAGCCCAGCCCCTGCCCTGGACCCAGCCCCAGCCCCACCCCAGCCTCATCCCCAGCCCAGGCCCAGCCCTGCCCCGGCACAGCCCCAGCCCCAGCCCTGCCCCAGCCCCAGCCCCAGCCCCAGCCCCATCCCCAGCCCTGCCCCAGCCTAAGTCCTGCCCCAGCCCCGGCCCCAGCCCCAGCCCCAGCCCTGCCCCCAACCCAGCCCCAGCCATGCCCCCAGCCCAGACCTGTCCCCAGCCCCAGCCCAAGGCCCAGCCTCCAGCCTACTCAAACCCCAGCCCCGGCCCCAACCTCAGTCCCAGCCCTACCCAAGGCCCCAGCCCCTGCCCTGCCCAGCCCCAGCCTGGCCGCAGCCCTGCCCCAGCTCTGGCCCCAGCCCTGTCCCCAGCCCCGGCCCCTGCCCCAGCCCAGCCCTACCCCAGCCCCCGCCCTGCCCCATCCCCAGCCCTGCACCGAACCCAGCCCCAGCCCGGCCCCCCACCCTGCCCCAGCCCCAGCCCTGCACCGAACCCAGCCCCAGCCCCAGCCCCAGCCCTGCCCCAGCACAGCCCAGCCACAATCCAGCCCCAGCCCCACCCTCAGCCCCAGCCCAGCTCCAGCCCCAGCCCAGCCCCAGCCACCGCCCAGCCCCAGCCCTGGACCCAGCCCCAGCCCCAGCCCCAGCCCTCTCCCAGTCCCCGCCGCAGCCCCAGCCCCAGCCCCACCCCCCTGCCCCAGCCCCGGCCCCAGCCCCAGCCAAGCCCCACTCACGGCCCCATCCCCGGCCTCAGCCCAGCCCTGCCCCAGCCCAGCCTTGCCCCGGCCCAGCCCCAGCCCAGCCCCAGCCCTGCCACAGCCCAGCCACAGCCACAGCCCAGTCCCAGCCCTGGATCCAGCCCCAGTCGCAGCCCGGGACCCAGCCCAGCCCTAGCCCAGCCCCAGCCCCACCCTCAGCCCCAGCCCAGCTCCAGCCACAGCCCAGCCACAGCCCTGGACCCAGCCGCAGCCCAACCCCAGCCCCAGCCCTGCCCTAGCCCAGCCCCAGCCCTGGACCAAGCCCCACCCCTGAGCCGAACCCAGCCCCAGCCCTGCCCCAGCTATGGCCCCAGCCCTGTCCCCAGCCCCGGCCCCTGCCCCACCCCCAGCCGTAGCCCAGCCCTGCCCTCAGCCCCAGCCCCAGCCCCAGCCCCAACCTCGGCCCCAGCCCAGCCCCTTCCCCAGCCCTGCCCCGGCCCAGCCCCAGCCCCTGCCCAGCCCCTGCCCTGGACCCAGCCCCAGCCCAGCCCCAGCTCCAGCCCCAGCCACAGCCCAGCCACAGCCCTGGACCCAGCCGCAGTCTTAGCCCCGGGCCCAGCCCAGCCCTAGCCCAGCCCCAGCCCAGCCCAGCCCCAGCCCCAGCCCCAGCCCAGCCCAGCCCCAGCCCCAGCCCCAGCCCAACCCCAGCCACAGCCCTGCCCCAGCCCTGGACCCAGCCCCAGCCACAGCCCCACCCCCGGCCCCAGCCCCGGCCCCAGCCCAGACCTAACCTAGCCCTGCCCCAGCCCCAGGCCTAGCCCAGCCGTGCCCTCAGCCCAGCCCTAGCCCCAGCCCAGACCAGCCCCAGCCCCAGCCCCAGCCTGGCCCCAGCCCTGTCCCCAGCCCCAGCCCAGCCCAGCCCCAGGCCCAGCCCAAGCCTAACCCCAGCACTGCCCCAGCCCCAGCCCCGCCCCAGCCCCAGCCCCTGGCCGGACCTCAGCCCTGCCCCAGCCCTGGCTCCTGCCCCAGCCCTGGCTCCAGCCCCAGCCCCAGCCCTGCCCAAGCCTTGGTTCCAGCCCCAGCCCCAGCCCCGCGCCAACCCAGCCCCAGCCCAAGGCCCAGCCTCAAGCCTAGCAGAGCACCAGCACAGCCCCAGCCCCAGCCCAGCCCCTGCCCTGGACCCAGCCCCAGCCCCACCCCAGCCTCATCCCCAGCCCAGGCCCAGCCCTGCCCCGGCACAGCCCCAGCCCCAGCCCTGCCCCAGCCCCAGCCCCAGCCCCATCCCCATCCCCAGCCCTGCCCCAGCCTAAGTCCTGCCCCAGCCCCGGCCCCAGCCCCAGCCCCAGCCCTGCCCCCAACCCAGCCCCAGCCATGCCCCCAGCCCAGACCTGTCCCCAGCCCCAGCCCAAGGCCCAGCCTCCAGCCTACTCAAACCCCAGCCCCGGCCCCAACCTCAGTCCCAGCCCTACCCAAGGCCCCAGCCCCTGCCCTGCCCAGCCCCAGCCTGGCCGCAGCCCTGCCCCAGCTCTGGCCCCAGCCCTGTCCCCAGCCCCGGCCCCTGCCCCAGCCCAGCCCTACCCCAGCCCCCGCCCTGCCCCATCCCCAGCCCTGCACCGAACCCAGCCCCAGCCCGGCCCCCGCCCTGCCCCAGCCCCAGCCCTGCACCGAACCCAGCCCCAGCCCCAGCCCCAGCCCTGCCCCAGCACAGCCCAGCCACAATCCAGCCCCAGCCCCACCCTCAGCCCCAGCCCAGCTCCAGCCCCAGCCCAGCCCCAGCCACCGCCCAGCCCCAGCCCTGGACCCAGCCCCAGCCCCAGCCCTCTCCCAGTCCCCGCCGCAGCCCCAGCCCCAGCCCCACCCCCTGCCCCAGCCCCGGCCCCAGCCCCAGCCAAGCCCCACTCACGGCCCCATCCCCGGCCTCAGCCCAGCCCTGCCCCAGCCCAGCCTTGCCCCAGCCCAGCCCCAGCCCAGCCCCAGCCCTGCCACAGCCCAGCCACAGCCACAGCCCAGTCCCAGCCCTGGATCCAGCCCCAGTCGCAGCCCCGGACCCAGCCCAGCCCTAGCCCAGCCCCAGCCCCACCCTCAGCCCCAGCCCAGCTCCAGCCACAGCCCAGCCACAGCCCTGGACCCAGCCGCAGCCCAACCCCAGCCCCAGCCCTGCCCTAGCCCAGCCCCAGCCCTGGACCAAGCCCCACCCCTCAGCCAAACCCAGCCCCAGCCTGGCCCCAGCCCTGCCCTAGCTCCAGCCCTAGCCCTGTCCCCAGCCTCGGCCCGTGCCCCAGCCCCAGTCCCAGTCCTGCCCCATCCCAGCCCCCAGCCCTAACCCTGCCCCCAGCGCAGCCCCAGACCCAGACTGGACCCAGCCCTGTCCCCAGCCCCAGCCACAGCCCAGTCCCAGGCCCAGCCCCAGCCTAGCCCCAGCCCTGCCCCAGCCTCAGTCCCAGGCCTGACCTCAGCCCCAGGCCTGACATCAGCCCTGCCCTAACCCTGGCTCCTGCCCCAACCCTGGCTCCAGCCCCAGCCCCAGCCCTGCGCCAACCCAGCCCCAGCCCAAGGCCCAGCCTCAAGCCTAATCCTGCCCCAGCCCTGGCCCCAATCCAGCCCCAGCCCCACCCCTACCTCAGCCCTAGCCCCAGCCCTGTCCGCAGCCCCAGCCCCAGCCCCAGCCCCCACCCTCAGCCGCAGCCCAGCCCCAGCCCCACCCTCAGCCCCAGCCCAGCTCCAGCCCCAGCCCCAGCCCCAGCCCCACCCTCGCCACCAGCCCAGCCCCAGCCCCAACCTTGGCCCCAGCCCAGCCCCAGTTCAAGCCCTGCCCCTACCCCGGACCCAGCCCCACCCCACCCTCGGCCCAAGCCCAGCCCCTATCCCAGCACCTGCCCTGGACCCAGCCCCAGCCCAGCCCCAGCCGCAGCCCCAGCCCAGCCTCAGCCCAGCCCCAGCCACAGCCCAGCCCCTGCCCTGGACCCAGCCCCAGCCCAGCCCCAGTCGCAGCCCCGGCCCCAGCCCAGCCCCAGCCCAGCCCCAGCCCCACCCTCAGCCCCAGCCCAGCTCCAGCCACAGCCCAGCCACAGCTCTGGACTCATCCCCAGCCCAGCTTCAGCCCCAGCCCTGCCCTCGCCCAGCCCCAGCCCTGGACCAAGCCCCACCCCTCAGCCAAACCCAGCCCCAGCCTGGCCCCTGCCCTGCCCTAGCTCCAGCCCTAGCCCTGTCCCCAGCCTCGGCCAGTGCCCCTGCCCCAGTCCCAGTCCTGCCCCACCCCAGCCTCATCCCCAGCCCAGGCCCAGCCCTGCTCCAGCCCAGCTCAGCCCCATCCGCATCCCTGCCCCCAGACCAGCCCCAGCCCCAGCCCAGCCCCAGCCCAGCCCCAGCCACCGCCCAGCCCCAGCCCTGGAGCAAGCCCCACCCGTCAGCCAAATCCAGACCCAGCCTGGCCCCAGCCCTGCCCTAGCTCCAGCGCTAGCCCTGTATCCAGACTCGGCCAGTGCCCCTGCCCCAGTCCCAGTCCTGCCCCATCCCAGCCCCCAGCCCCAGCCCTGCCCCAGCCCTGCCCCAGCCTCAGTCCTGCCCCAGCCCCGGCCCCAGCCCCAGCCCCAGCCCTGCCCCCAACCCAGCCCCAGCAATGCCCCTGCCCAGACCTGTCCCCAGCCCCAGCCCAAGGCCCAGCCTCCAGCTTACTCAAGCCCCAGCCCCGGCCCCAACCTCAGTCCCAGCCCTACCCAAGGCCCCAGCCCCTGTCCCCAGCCCGTGCCCCCAGCCCTGCCCCGGCCCAGCTCCAGCCCAGCCCCAGCCCCAGACCTGCCCCAGCACAGCCCCAGCCACAGCCCAGCCCCAGCCCTGGATCCAGCCCCAGTCGCAGCCCCGGCGCCAGCCCAGCCTTGGCACGGCCCCAGCCCAGCCCCAGCCCCACCCTCAGCCCCAGCCCCAGCCACAGCCCCACCCCCTGCCCCAGCCCCGCCCCCAGCCCCAGCCAAGCCCCACTCACGGCCCCATCCCCGGCCTCAGCCCAGCCCTGCCCCAGCCCAGCCTTGCCCCGGCCCAGCCCCAGCCCAGCCCCAGCCCTGCCACAGCCCAGCCCCAGCCACAGCCCAGTCCCAGCCCTGGATCCAGCCCCAGTCGCAGCCCGGGACCCAGCCCAGCCCTAGCCCAGCCCCAGCCCCACCCTCAGCCCCAGCCCAGCTCCAGCCACAGCCCAGCCACAGCCCAGCCACAGCCCTGGACCCAGCCGCAGCCCAACCCCAGCCCCAGCCCTGCCCTAGCCCAGCCCCAGCCCTGGACCAAGCCCCACCCCTGAGCCGAACCCAGCCCCAGCCTGGCCCCAGCCCTGCCCTAGCTCCAGCCCTAGCCCTGTCCCCAGCCTCGGCCCGTGCCCCAGCCCCAGTCCCAGTCCTGCCCCATCCCAGCCCCCAGCCCTAACCCTGCCCTCAGCGCAGCCCCAGACCCAGACTGGACCCAGCCCTGTCCTCAGCCCCAGCCACAGCCCAGTCCCAGGCCCAGCCCCAGCCTAGCCCCAGCCCTGCCCCAGCCTCAGTCCCAGGCCTGACCTCAGCCCTGCCCCAACCCTGGCTCCTGCCCCAACCCTGGCTCCAGCCCCAGCCCCAGCCCTGCGCCAACCCAGCCCCAGCCCAAGGCCCAGCCTCAAGCCTAATCCTGCCCCAGCCCTGGCCCCAATCCAGCCCCAGCCCCACCCCTAACTCAGCCCTAGCAACAGCCCTGTCCGCAGCCCCAGCCCCAGCCCCAGCCCCACCCTCGCCACCAGCCCTGCCCCAGCCCCAACCTTGGCCCCAGCCCAGCCCCAGTTCAAGCCCTGCCCCAGCCCTGCCCCTACCCCAGCCCCAGCCCCACCCCACCCTCGGCCCCAGCCCAGCCCCTGTCCCAGCCCCTGCCCTGGACCCAGCCCCAGCCCAGCCCCAGCCACAGCCCCAGCCCAGCCTCAGCCCAGCCCCAGCCACAGCCCAGCCCCTGCCCTGGACCCAGCCCCAGCCCAGCCCCAGTCGCAGCCCCGGCCCCAGCCCAGCCCCAGCCCAGCCCCAGCCCCCACCCTCAGCCCCCAGCCCAGCTCCAGCCACAGCCCAGCCACAGCTCTGGACTCATCCCCAGCCCAGCTTCAGCCCCAGCCCACCCCTCGCCCAGCCCCAGCCCTGGACCAAGCCCCACCCCTCAGCCAAACCCAGCCCCAGCCTGGCCCCTGCCCTGCCCTAGCTCCAGCCCTAGCCCTGTCCCCAGCCTCGGCCAGTGCCCCTGCCCCAGTCCCAGTCCTGCCCCACCCCAGCCTCATCCCCAGCCCAGGCCCAGCCCTGCTCCAGCCCAGCCCAGCCCCATCCGCATCCCTGCCCCCAGACCAGCCCCAGCCCCAGCCCAGCCCCAGCCCAGCCCCAGCCACCGCCCAGCCCCAGCCCTGGAGCAAGCCCCACCCGTCAGCCAAATCCAGACCCAGCCTGGCCCCAGCCCTGCCCTAGCTCCAGCCCTAGCCCTGTATCCAGGACTCGGCCAGTGCCCCTGCCCCAGTCCCAGTCCTGCCCCATCCCAGCCTCCAGCCCCAGCCCTGCCCCAGCCCTGCCCCAGCCTCAGTCCTGCCCCAGCCCCGGCCCCAGCCCCCGCCCCAGCCCTGCCCCCAACCCAGCCCCAGCCATGCCCCTGCCCAGACCTGTCCCCAGCCCCAGCCCAAGGCCCAGCCTCCAGCCTACTCAAGCCCCAGCCCCGGCCCCAACCTCAGTCCCAGCCCTACCCAAGGCCCCAGCCCTCTGCCCCCCAGCCCGTGCCCCCAGCCCTGCCCCGGCCCAGCTCCAGCCCAGCCCCAGCCCCAGCCCTGCCCCAGCCCAGCCCCAGCCACAGCCCAGCCCCAGCCCTGGATCCAGCCCCAGTCGCAGCCCCGGCCCCAGCCCAGCCTCGGCACAGCCCCAGCCCAGCCCCAGCCCCACCCTCAGCCCCAGCCCCAGCCACAGCCCCACCCCCCGGCCCCAGCCCCGGCCCCAGCCCAGCCCTAACCTAGGCCTGTCCCAGCCCCGGCCTCAGCCCAGCCCTAACCTAGCCCTGCCCCAGCCCCAGGCCTAGCCCAGCCGTGCCCTCACCCCCAGCCCTAGCCCCAGCCCAGACGAGCCCCAGCCCCAGCCCCAGCCTGGCCCCAGCCCTGTCCCCAGCCCCAGCCCAGCCCAGCCCCAGGCCCAGCCCCACCCTAACCCCAGCGCTGCCCCAGCCCCAGCACCTGGCCGGACCTCAGCCCTGCCCCAGCCCTGGCTCCTGCCCCAGCCCTGGCTCCAGCCCCAGCCCCACCCTCGCCACCAGCCCAGCCCCAGCCCCAACCTTGGCCCCAGCCCAGCCCCAGTTCCAGCCCTGCCCCAGCCCTGCCCCTTCCCCGGCCCCAGCCCCGCCCCTTCCCCCGGCCCCAGCCCCGGCCCCAGACTCGGCCCCAGCCCAGCCCCAGGCCTAGCCCTGTGTCAGCC
Source organism: Melanerpes formicivorus (assembly GCF_026170545.1). Taxonomy (NCBI): domain Eukaryota; kingdom Metazoa; phylum Chordata; class Aves; order Piciformes; family Picidae; genus Melanerpes; species Melanerpes formicivorus. The sequence goes on from NW_027142857.1 coordinate 88,663, forward strand.
CTACCCCAGCCCAGCACCGGTCCCAGCCCAGCCAAGCCCTGCCCCAGCCCCAGCCCTGCACCGAACCCAGCCCAAGCCCGGCCCCAGCCCTGCCCCAGCTCTGGCCCCAGCTCTGTCCCCAGCCCCGGCCCCTTCCCCACCCCCAGCCCTAGCCCAGCCCTGCCCTCAGCCCCAGCCTCAGTCCTGCCCCAGCCCCGGCCCCAGCCCCAGCCCCAGCCCTGCCCCCAACCCAGCCCCAGCCATGTCCCCAGCCCAGACCTGTCCCCAGCCCCAGCCCAAGGCCCAGCCTCCAGCCTACTCAAGCCCCAGCCCCGGCCCCAACCTCAGTCCCCAGCCCTACCCAAAGCCCCAGCCCCTGCCCCCAGCCCGTGCCCCCAGCCCAGCCCCAGCCCTGCGTCAGCCCTGCCCCAGCCCTAGTCCCCAGCCCACACCCATCACAGCACCAGCACAGCCCCTGCCCTGGACCCAGCCCCAGCCCAGCCCCAGCCGCAGCCCCAGACCAGCCCCAGCCCAGCCCCAGCCACAGCCCAGCCACAGCCCTGGACCCAGCCCCAGTCGCAGCCCCGGCCCCAGCCCAGCCCCAGCCCAGCCCCCACCCTCAGCCCCAGCCCAGCTCCAGCCACAGCCCAGCCCCAGCCCTGGACCAAGCCCCACCCCTCAGTCAAACCCAGCCACAGCCTGGCCCCTGCCCTGCCCTAGCTCCAGCCCTAGCCCTGTCCCCAGCCTCGGCCCGTGCCCCTGCCCCAGTCCCAGTCCTGCCCCACCCCAGCCTCATCCCCAGCCCAGCCCCAGTCCTGCTCCAGCCCAGCCCAGCCCGCATCCGCATCCCTGCCCCCAGACCAGCCCCAGCCCCAGCCCAGCCCCAGCCCAGCCCCAGCCACCGCCCAGCCCCAGCCCTGGAGCAAGCCCCACCCCTCAGCCAAATCCAGCCCCAGCCTGGCCCCATCCGCATCCCTGCCCCCAGACCAGCCCCAGCCCCAGCCCAGCCCCAGCCCAGCCCCAGCCACCGCCCAGCCCCAGCCCTGGAGCAAGCCCCACCCCTCAGCCAAATCCAGCCCCAGCCTGGCCCCAGCCCTGCCCTAGCTCCAGCCCTAGCCCTGTCCCCAGACTCGGCCTGTGCCCCCTGCCCCAGTCCCAGTCCTGCCCCATCCCAGCCCCCAGCCCCAGCCCAGCCCCAGCCCCAGCCCTGCCCCAGCCTCAGTCCTGCCCCAGCCCCGACCCCAGCCCCAGCGCCAGCCCTGCCCCCCAACCCAGCCCCAGCCATGCCCCCAGCCCAGACCTGTCCCCAGCCCCAGCCCAAGGCCCAGCCTCCAGCCTACTCAAGCCCCAGCCCCGGCCCCAACCTCAGTCCCAGCCCTACCCAAGCCCCCAGCCCCTGCCCCCAGCCCCTGCCCCCAGCCCAGCCCCAGCCCTGCGTCAGCCCTGCCCCAGCCCTAGTCCCCAGCCCACACCCAGCACAGCACCAGCACAGCACCAGCCCCAGCCCCAGCCCATCCCCAGCCCCAGCCCCAGCCAAACCCCACTCACAGCCCCATCCCCGGCCACAGCCCAGCCCTGCCCAAGCCCCAGCCCTACACCGAACCCAGCCCCCAGCCCGGCCCCAGCCCTGCCCCAGCCCAGCCCTGCCCCGGCCCAGCTCCAGCCCAGCCCCAGCCCCAGCCCTGTCCCAGCCCAGCAACAGCCACAGCCCGGGATCCAGCCCCAGTCGCAGCCCCGGCCCCAGCCCAGCCCTAGCCCAGCCCCAGCCCAGCTCCAGCCCCACCCTCAGCCCCAGCCCACCTCCAGCCCCAGCCCAGCTCCAGCCCCAGCCCAGCCCCAGCCCCAGCCCTGCCCTAGCCCAGCCCCAGCCCTGGACCAAGCCCCACCCCTCAGCCAAACCCAGCCCCAGCCTGGCCCCAGCCCTGCCCTAGCTCCAGCCCTAGCCCTGTCGCCAGCCTCGGCCCGTGCCCCTGCCCCAGTCCCAGTCCTGCCCCATCCCAGCCTCCAGCCCCAGCCCTGCCCTCAGCCCAGCCCCAGACACAGCCTGGCCCCAGCCCTGGCCCCAGCCCCAGCCACAGCCCAGTCCCAGCCCCTGCCCCAGCCTAGCCCCAGCCCTGCCCCAGCCGCAGCCCCAGGCCTGACCTCAGCCCTGCCACAGCCCTGGCTTCTGCCCCAACCCTGGCTCCAGCCCCAGCCCCAGCCCTGCCCAAGCCTTGGTTCCAGCCCCAGCCCCAGCCCTGCGCCATCCCAGCCCCAGCCCAAGGCCCAGCCTCAAGCCTAGTCCTGCCCCAGCCCTGGCCCCAATCCAGCCCCAGCCCTACCCCTACCTCAGTCCTAGCCCCAGCCCTGTATGCAGCCACAGCCCCAGCCCCAGCCCCAGACTCGGCCCCAGCCCAGCCCCAGGCCTAGCCCTGTGCCAACCCTACCCCAGCCCAGCCCCGGTCCCAGCCCAGCCAAGCTGTGCCCCAGCCCCAGCCCTGCACCAAACCCAGCCCAGGCCCAGCCCCAGCCCTGCCCCAGCTCTGGCCCCAGCCCTGTCCCCAGCCCCGGCCCCTGCCCCACCCCCAGCCGTAGCCCAGCCCTGCCCTCAGCCCCAGCCCCAGCCCCAGCCCCAACCTTGGCCCCAGCCCAGCCCCTTCCCCAGCCCTGCCCCGGCCCAGCCCCAGCCCCTGCCCAGCCCCTGCCCTGGACCCAGCCCCAGCCCAGCCCCAGCTCCAGCCCCAGCCACAGCCCAGCCCCAGCCCTGGACCCAGCCGCAGTCTTAGCCCCGGGCCCAGCCCAGCCCTAGCCCAGCCCCAGCCCAGCCCAGCCCCAGCCCCAGCCCCAGCCCAACCCCAGCCACAGCCCTGCCCCAGCCCTGGACCCAGCCCCAGCCACAGCCCCACCCCCGGCCCCAGCCCCGGCCCCAGCCCAGACCTAACCTAGCCCTGCCCCAGCCCCAGGCCTAGCCCAGCCGTGCCCTCAGCCCAGCCCTAGCCCCAGCCCAGACCAGCCCCAGCCCCAGCCCCAGCCTGGCCCCAGCCCTGTCCCCAGCCCCAGCCCAGCCCAGCCCCAGGCCCAGCCCAAGCCTAACCCCAGCGCTGCCCCAGCCCCAGCCCCGCCCCAGCCCCAGCCCCTGGCCGGACCTCAGCCCTGCCCCAGCCCTGGCTCCTGCCCCAGCCCTGGCTCCAGCCCCAGCCCCAGCCCTGCCCAAGCCTTGGTTCCAGCCCCAGCCCCAGCCCCGCGCCAACCCAGCCCCAGCCCAAGGCCCAGCCTCAAGCCTAGCAGAGCACCAGCACAGCCCCAGCCCCAGCCCAGCCCCTGCCCTGGACCCAGCCCCAGCCCCACCCCAGCCTCATCCCCAGCCCAGGCCCAGCCCTGCCCCGGCACAGCCCCAGCCCCAGCCCCATCCCCAGCCCCAGCCCCAGCCCCATCCCCAGCCCTGCCCCAGCCTCAGTCCTGCCCCAGCCCCGGCCCCAGCCCCAGCCCCAGCCCTGCCCCCAACCCAGCCCCAGCCATGCCCCCAGCCCAGACCTGTCCCCAGCCCCAGCCCAAGGCCCAGCCTCCAGCCTACTCAAGCCCCAGCCCCGGCCCCAACCTCAGTCCCAGCCCTACCCAAGGCCCCAGCCCCTGCCCTGCCCAGCCCCAGCCTGGCCGCAGCCCTGTCCCCAGCCCCGGCCCCTGCCCCAGCCCCAGCCCTAGCCCAGCCCTGCCCTCAGCCCCAGACTTTGCCCCTGCCCCACCCTCGGCCCCAGCCCAGCCCCAGCCCCAGCCCAGCCCCTGCCCTGGACCCAGTCCTGCCCCAGCCCTGGACACAGCCCCACCCTGGACCCAGCCCCAGCCCCAGCCCAGCCCCAGCCCTGCCCCAGCCTTGCCCCAGCCCCAGTCCAGCCCCTGCCCTGGACCCAATCCCAGCCCCAGCCCAGCCCCAGGCCAGCCCCAGCCACCGCCCAGCCCCAGCCCTGCCCCCAGCCCAGCCCCAGCCCCACCCTGGACCCAGCCTCAGCCCCAGCCCTGCCCCAGCCCTGCCCCAGCCTCATCCCCAGCCCCAGCCCAGCCCCTGCCCTGGACTGAGCCCCAGCCCCACCCCAGCCTCATCCCCAGCCCAGGCCCAGCCCTGCCCCAGCCCAGCCCAGCCCCATCCCCATCCCTGTCCCCAGCCCAGACTCTGCCCCAGCCCTGCCCCAGCCCAGCCCCAGCCACCGCCCAGCCCCAGCCCTGGACCCAGCCCCAGCCCCAGCCCTCTCCCAGTCCCCACCCCTGCCCCAGCCCCACCCCCGGTCCCAGCCCCGGCCCCTGCCAAGCCCCACTCACGGCCCCATCCCCTACCCCAGCCCAGCCCTACCCCAGCCCCCGCCCTGCCCCAGCCCCAGCCCTGCACCGAACCCAGCCCCAGCCCGGCCCCAGCCCTGCCCCAACCCAGCCCTGCCCCGGCCCAGCCCCAGCCCAGCCCCAGCCCCAGCCCTGCCCCAGCCCTGCCCAGCCACAACCCAGCCCCAGCCCCACCCTCAGCCCCAGCCCAGCTCCAGCCCCAGCCCAGCCCCAGCCACCGCCCAGCCCCAGCCCTGGACCCAGCCCCATCCCCAGCCCTCTCCCAGTCCCCGCCGCAGCCCCAGCCCCAGCCCCACCCCCTGCCCCAGCCCCGGCCCCAGCCCCAGCCAAGCCCCACTCACGGCCCCATCCCCGGCCTCAGCCCAGCCCTGCCCCAGCCCAGCCTTGCCCCAGCCCAGCCCCAGCCCAGCCCCAGCCCTGCCACAGCTCAGCCGAAGCCACAGCCCAGTCCCAGCCCTAGATCCAGCCCCAGTCGCAGCCCCGGACCCAGCCCAGCCCTAGCCCAGCCCCAGCCCCACCCTCAGCCCCAGCCCTGCCCTAGCCCAGCCCCAGCCCTGGACCAAGCCCCACCCCTGAGCCGAACCCAGCCCCAGCCTGGCCCCAGCCCTGCCCTAGCTCCAGCCCTAGCCCTGTCCCCAGCCTCGGCCCGTGCCCCAGCCCCAGTCTCAGTCCTGCCCCATCCCAGCCCCCAGCCCAAACCCTGCCCCCAGCGCAGCCCCAGACCCAGACTGGACCCAGCCCTGTCCCCAGCCCCAGTCACAGCCCAGTCCCAGGCCCAGCCCCAGCCTAGCCCCAGCCCTGCCCCAGCCTCAGTCCCAGGCCTGACCTCAGCCCCAGGCCTGACCTCAGCCCTGCCCCAACCCTGGCTCCTGCCCCAACCCTGGCTCCAGCCCCAGCCCCAGCCCTGCGCCAACCCAGCCCCAGCCCAAGGCCCAGCCTCAAGCCTAATCCTGCCCCAGCCCTGGCCCCAATCCAGCCCCAGCCCCACCCCTACCTCAGCCCTAGCCCCAGCCCTGTCCGCAGCCCCAGCCCCAGCCCCAGCCCCACCCTCGCCACCAGCCCAGCCCCAGCCCCAACCTTGGCCCCAGCCCAGCCCCAGTTAAAGCCCTGCCCCAGCCCTGCCCCTACCCCGGCCCCAGCCCCACCCCACCCTCGGCCCCAGCCCAGCCCCTGTCCCAGCCCTGCCCCGGCCCAGCCCCAGCCCCAGCCCAGCCCCTGCCCTGGACCCAGCCCCAGCCCAGCCCCAGCCGCAGCCCCAGCCCAGCCCCAGCCCAGCCCCAGCCACTGCCCAGCCACAGCCCTGGACCCAGCCCCAGTCGCAGCCCCGGCCCCAGCAAAGCCCCAGCCCCAGCCCCAGCCCCACCCTCAGCCCCAGCCCAGCTCCAGCCACAGCCCAGCCCCAGCCCTGGACCAAGCCCCACCCCTCAGTCAAACCCAGCCACAGCCTGGCCCCTGCCCTGCCCTAGCTCCAGCCCTAGCCCTGTCCCCAGCCTCGGCCCGTGCCCCTGCCCCAGTCCCAGTCCTGCCCCACCCCAGCCTCATCCCCAGCCCAGGCCCAGCCCTGCTCCAGCCCAGCCCAGCCCCATCCGCATCCCTGCCCCCAGACCAGCCCCAGCCCCAGCCCAGCCCCAGCCCAGCCCCAGCCACCGCCCAGCCCCAGCCCTGGAGCAAGCCCCACCCCTCAGCCAAATCCAGCCCCAGCCTGGCCCCAGCCCTGCCCTAGCTCCAGCCCTAGCCCTGTCCCCAGACTCGGCCTGTGCCCCTGCCCCAGTCCCAGTCCTGCCCCATCCCAGCCCCCAGCCCCAGCCCAGCCCCAGCCCCAGCCCTGCCCCAGCCTCAGTCCTGCCCCAGCCCCGACCCCAGCCCCAGCGCCAGCCCTGCCCCCAACCCAGCCCCAGCCATGCCCCCAGCCCAGACCTGTCCCCAGCCCCAGCCCAAGGCCCAGCCTCCAGCCTACTCAAGCCCCAGCCCTGGCCCCAACCTCAGTCCCAGCCCTACCCAAGCCCCCAGCCCCTGCCCCCAGCCCCTGCCCCCAGCCCAGCCCCAGCCCTGCGTCAGCCCTGCCCCAGCCCTAGTCCCCAGCCCACACCCAGCACAGCACCAGCACAGCACCAGCCCCAGCCCCAGCCCAGCCCCTGCCCTGGACACAGCCCCAGCCCCACCCCAGCCTCATCCCCAGAACAGGCCCAGCCCTGCCCCTGCCCATCCCCAGCCCCAGCCCCAGCCAAACCCCACTCACAGCCCCATCCCCGGCCACAGCCCAGCCCTGCCCAAGCCCCAGCCCTACACCGAACCCAGCCCCAGCCCGGCCCCAGCCCAGCCCTGCCCCGGCCCAGCTCCAGCCCAGCCCCAGCCCCAGCCCTGTCCCAGCCCAGCAACAGCCACAGCCCGGGATCCAGCCCCAGTCGCAGCCCCGGCCCCAGCCCAGCCCTAGCCCAGCCCCAGCCCAGCTCCAGCCCCACCCTCAGCCCCAGCCCAGCTCCAGCCCCAGCCCAGCCCCAGCCCCAGCCCTGCCCTAGCCCAGCCCCAGCCCTGGACCAAGCCCCACCCCTCAGCCAAACCCAGCCCCAGCCTGGCCCCAGCCCTGCCCTAGCTCCAGCCCTAGCCCTGTCGCCAGCCTCGGCCCGTGCCCCTGCCCCAGTCCCAGTCCTGCCCCATCCCAGCCTCCAGCCCCAGCCCTGCCCTCAGCCCAGCCCCAGACACAGCCTGGCCCCAGCCCTGGCCCCAGCCCCAGCCACAGCCCAGTCCCAGCCCCTGCCCCAGCCTAGCCCCAGCCCTGCCCCAGCCGCAGCCCCAGCCCTGCCCCAGCCTCAGTCCTGCCCCAGCCCCGAACCCAGCCCCAGCGCCAGCCCTGCCCCCAACCCAGCCCCAGCCATGCCCCCAGCCCAGACCTGTCCCCAGCCCCAGCCCAAGGCCCAGCCTCCAGCCTACTCAAGCCCCAGCCCCGGCCCCAACCTCAGTCCCCAGCCCTACCCAAGGCCCCAGCCCCTGCCCCCAGCCCGTGCCCCCAGCCCAGCCCCAGCCCTGGCCCCAGCCCTAGCCACAGCCCAGTCCCAGCCCCTGCCCCAGCCTAGCCCCAGCCCTGCCCCAGCCGCAGCCCCAGGCCTGACCTCAGCCCTGCCACAGCCCTGGCTTCTGCCCCAACCCTGGCTCCAGCCCCAGCCCCAGCCCTGCCCAAGCCTTGGTTCCAGCCCCAGCCCCAGCCCTGCGCCATCCCAGCCCCAGCCCAAGGCCCAGCCTCAAGCCTAGTCCTGCCCCAGCCCTGGCCCCAATCCAGCCCCAGCCCTACCCCTACCTCAGTCCTAGCCCCAGCCCTGTACGCAGCCACAGCCCCAGCCCCAGCCCCAGACTCGGCCCCAGCCCAGCCCCAGGCCTAGCCCTGTGCCAACCCTACCCCAGCCCAGCCCCGGTCCCAGCCCAGCCAAGCTGTGCCCCAGCCCCAGCCCTGCACCAAACCCAGCCCAGGCCCAGCCCCAGCCCTGCCCCAGCTCTGGCCCCAGCCCTGTCCCCAGCCCCGGCCCCTGCCCCACCCCCAGCCGTAGCCCAGCCCTGCCCTCAGCCCCAGCCCCAGCCCCAGCCCCAACCTTGGCCCCAGCCCAGCCCCTTCCCCAGCCCTGCCCCGGCCCAGCCCCAGCCCCTGCCCAGCCCCTGCCCTGGACCCAGCCCCAGCCCAGCCCCAGCTCCAGCCCCAGCCACAGCCCAGCCCCAGCCCTGGACCCAGCCGCAGTCTTAGCCCCGGGCCCAGCCCAGCCCTAGCCCAGCCCCAGCCCAGCCCAGCCCCAGCCCCAGCCCCAGCCCAACCCCAGCCACAGCCCTGCCCCAGCCCTGGACCCAGCCCCAGCCACAGCCCCACCCCCGGCCCCAGCCCCGGCCCCAGCCCAGACCTAACCTAGCCCTGCCCCAGCCCCAGGCCTAGCCCAGCCGTGCCCTCAGCCCAGCCCTAGCCCCAGCCCAGCCCAGCCCCAGCCCCAGCCCCAGCCTGGCCCCAGCCCTGTCCCCAGCCCCAGCCCAGCCCAGCCCCAGGCCCAGCCCAAGCCTAACCCCAGCGCTGCCCCAGCCCCAGCCCCGCCCCAGCCCCAGCCCCTGGCCGGACCTCAGCCCTGCCCCAGCCCTGGCTCCTGCCCCAGCCCTGGCTCCAGCCCCAGCCCCAGCCCTGCCCAAGCCTTGGTTCCAGCCCCAGCCCCAGCCCCGCGCCAACCCAGCCCCAGCCCAAGGCCCAGCCTCAAGCCTAGCAGAGCACCAGCACAGCCCCAGCCCCAGCCCAGCCCCTGCCCTGGACCCAGCCCCAGCCCCACCCCAGCCTCATCCCCAGCCCAGGCCCAGCCCTGCCCCGGCACAGCCCCAGCCCCAGCCCTGCCCCAGCCCCAGCCCCAGCCCCAGCCCCATCCCCAGCCCTGCCCCAGCCTCAGTCCTGCCCCAGCCCCGGCCCCAGCCCCAGCCCCAGCCCTGCCCCCAACCCAGCCCCAGCCATGCCCCCAACCCAGACCTGTCCCCAGCCCCAGCCCAAGGCCCAGCCTCCAGCCTACTCAAGCCCCAGCCCCAGCCCCAACCTCAGTCCCAGCCCTACCCAAGGCCCCAGCCCCTGCCCTGCCCAGCCCCAGCCTGGCCGCAGCCCTGTCCCCAGCCCCGGCCCCTGCCCCAGCCCCAGCCCTAGCCCAGCCCTGCCCTCAGCCCCAGACTTTGCCCCTGCCCCACCCTCGGCCCCAGCCCAGCCCCAGCCCCAGCCCAGCCCCTGCCCTGGACCCAGTCCTGCCCCAGCCCTGGACACAGCCCCACCCTGGACCCAGCCCCAGCCCCAGCCCAGCCCCAGCCCTGCCCCAGCCTTGCCCCAGCCCCAGTCCAGCCCCTGCCCTGGACCCAATCCCAGCCCCAGCCCAGCCCCAGCCCAGCCCCAGCCACCGCCCAGCCCCAGCCCTGCCCCCAGCCCAGCCCCAGCCCCACCCTGGACCCAGCCTCAGCCCCAGCCCTGCCCCAGCCCTGCCCCAGCCTCATCCCCAGCCCCAGCCCAGCCCCTGCCCTGGACTGAGCCCCAGCCCCACCCCAGCCTCATCCCCAGCCCAGGCCCAGCCCTGCCCCAGCCCAGCCCAGCCCCATCCCCATCCCTGTCCCCAGCCCAGACTCTGCCCCAGCCCAGCCCCAGCCCAGCCCCAGCCACCGCCCAGCCCCAGCCCTGGACCCAGCCCCAGCCCCAGCCCTCTCCCAGTCCGCACCCCTGCCCCAGCCCCACCCCCGGTCCCAGCCCTGGCCCCTGCCAAGCCCCACTCACGGCCCCATCCCCTACCCCAGCCCAGCCCTACCCCAGCCCCCGCCCTGCCCCAGCCCCAGCCCTGCACCGAACCCAGCCCCAGCCCGGCCCCAGCCCTGCCCCAACCCAGCCCTGCCCCGGCCCAGCCCCAGCCCAGCCCCAGCCCCAGCCCTGCCCCAGCCCTGCCCAGCCACAAACCAGCCCCAGCCCCACCCTCAGCCCCAGCCCAGCTCCAGCCCCAGCCCAGCCCCAGCCACCGCCCAGCCCCAGCCCTGGACCCAGCCCCATCCCCAGCCCTCTCCCAGTCCCCGCCGCAGCCCCAGCCCCAGCCCCACCCCCTGCCCCAGCCCCGGCCCCAGCCCCAGCCAAGCCCCACTCACGGCCCCATCCCCGGCCTCAGCCCAGCCCTGCCCCAGCCCAGCCTTGCCCCAGCCCAGCCCCAGCCCAGCCCCAGCCCTGCCACAGCTCAGCCGAAGCCACAGCCCAGTCCCAGCCCTAGATCCAGCCCCAGTCGCAGCCGCGGACCCAGCCCAGCCCTAGCCCAGCCCCAGCCCCACCCTCAGCCCCAGCCCTGCCCTAGCCCAGCCCCAGCCCTGGACCAAGCCCCACCCCTGAGCCGAACCCAGCCCCAGCCTGGCCCCAGCCCTGCCCTAGCTCCAGCCCTAGCCCTGTCCCCAGCCTCGGCCCGTGCCCCAGCCCCAGTCTCAGTCCTGCCCCATCCCAGCCCCCAGCCCAAACCCTGCCCCCAGCGCAGCCCCAGACCCAGACTGGACCCAGCCCTGTCCCCAGCCCCAGTCACAGCCCAGTCCCAGGCCCAGCCCCAGCCTAGCCCCAGCCCTGCCCCAGCCTCAGTCCCAGGCCTGACCTCAGCCCCAGGCCTGACCTCAGCCCTGCCCCAACCCTGGCTCCTGCCCCAACCCTGGCTCCAGCCCCAGCCCCAGCCCTGCGCCAACCCAGCCCCAGCCCAAGGCCCAGCCTCAAGCCTAATCCTGCCCCAGCCCTGGCCCCAATCCAGCCCCAGCCCCACCCCTACCTCAGCCCTAGCCCCAGCCCTGTCCGCAGCCCCAGCCCCAGCCCCAGCCCCACCCTCGCCACCAGCCCAGCCCCAGCCCCAACCTTGGCCCCAGCCCAGCCCCAGTTAAAGCCCTGCCCCAGCCCTGCCCCTACCCCGGCCCCAGCCCCACCCCACCCTCGGCCCCAGCCCAGCCCCTGTCCCAGCCCTGCCCCGGCCCAGCCCCAGCCCCAGCCCAGCCCCTGCCCTGGACCCAGCCCCAGCCCAGCCCCAGCCGCAGCCCCAGCCCAGCCCCAGCCCAGCCCCAGCCACAGCCCAGCCACAGCCCTGGACCCAGCCCCAGTCGCAGCCCCGGCCCCAGCAAAGCCCCAGCCCCAGCCCCAGCCCCACCCTCAGCCCCAGCCCAGCTCCAGCCACAGCCCAGCCCCAGCCCTGGACCAAGCCCCACCCCTCAGTCAAACCCAGCCACAGCCTGGCCCCTGCCCTGCCCTAGCTCCAGCCCTAGCCCTGTCCCCAGCCTCGGCCCGTGCCCCTGCCCCAGTCCCAGTCCTGCCCCACCCCAGCCTCATCCCCAGCCCAGGCCCAGCCCTGCTCCAGCCCAGCCCAGCCCCATCCGCATCCCTGCCCCCAGACCAGCCCCAGCCCCAGCCCAGCCCCAGCCCAGCCCCAGCCACCGCCCAGCCCCAGCCCTGGAGCAAGCCCCACCCCTCAGCCAAATCCAGCCCCAGCCTGGCCCCAGCCCTGCCCTAGCTCCAGCCCTAGCCCTGTCCCCAGACTCGGCCTGTGCCCCTGCCCCAGTCCCAGTCCTGCCCCATCCCAGCCCCCAGCCCCAGCCCAGCCCCAGCCCCAGCCCTGCCCCAGCCTCAGTCCTGCCCCAGCCCCGACCCCAGCCCCAGCGCCAGCCCTGCCCCCAACCCAGCCCCAGCCATGCCCCCAGCCCAGACCTGTCCTCAGCCCCAGCCCAAGGCCCAGCCTCCAGCCTACTCAAGCCCCAGCCCCGGCCCCAACCTCAGTCCCAGCCCTACCCAAGCCCCCAGCCCCTGCCCCCAGCCCCTGCCCCCAGCCCAGCCCCAGCCCTGCGTCAGCCCTGCCCCAGCCCTAGTCCCCAGCCCACACCCAGCACAGCACCAGCACAGCACCAGCCCCAGCCCCAGCCCAGCCCCTGCCCTGGACACAGCCCCAGCCCCACCCCAGCCTCATCCCCAGAACAGGCCCAGCCCTGCCCCTGCCCATCCCCAGCCCCAGCCCCAGCCAAACCCCACTCACAGCCCCATCCCCGGCCACAGCCCAGCCCTGCCCAAGCCCCAGCCCTACACCGAACCCAGCCCCAGCCCGGCCCCAGCCCTGCCCCAGCCCAGCCCTGCCCCGGCCCAGCTCCAGCCCAGCCCCAGCCCCAGCCCTGTCCCAGCCCAGCAACAGCCACAGCCCGGGATCCAGCCCCAGTCGCAGCCCCGGCCCCAGCCCAGCCCTAGCCCAGCCCCAGCCCAGCTCCAGCCCCACCCTCAGCCCCAGCCCAGCTCCAGCCCCAGCCCAGCCCCAGCCCCAGCCCTGCCCTAGCCCAGCCCCAGCCCTGGACCAAGCCCCACCCCTCAGCCAAACCCAGCCCCAGCCTGGCCCCAGCCCTGCCCTAGCTCCAGCCCTAGCCCTGTCGCCAGCCTCGGCCCGTGCCCCTGCCCCAGTCCCAGTCCTGCCCCATCCCAGCCTCCAGGCCCAGCCCTGCCCTCAGCCCAGCCCCAGACACAGCCTGGCCCCAGCCCTGGCCCCAGCCCCAGCCACAGCCCAGTCCCAGCCCCTGCCCCAGCCTAGCCCCAGCCCTGCCCCAGCCGCAGCCCCAGGCCTGACCTCAGCCCTGCCACAGCCCTGGCTTCTGCCCCAACCCTGGCTCCAGCCCCAGCCCCAGCCCTGCCCAAGCCTTGGTTCCAGCCCCAGCCCCAGCCCTGCGCCATCCCAGCCCCAGCCCAAGGCCCAGCCTCAAGCCTAGTCCTGCCCCAGCCCTGGCCCCAATCCAGCCCCAGCCCTACCCCTACCTCAGTCCTAGCCCCAGCCCTGTACGCAGCCACAGCCCCAGCCCCAGCCCCAGACTCGGCCCCAGCCCAGCCCCAGGCCTAGCCCTGTGCCAACCCTACCCCAGCCCAGCCCCGGTCCCAGCCCAGCCAAGCTGTGCCCCAGCCCCAGCCCTGCACCAAACCCAGCCCAGGCCCAGCCCCAGCCCTGCCCCAGCTCTGGCCCCAGCCCTGTCCCCAGCCCCGGCCCCTGCCCCACCCCCAGCCGTAGCCCAGCCCTGCCCTCAGCCCCAGCCCCAGCCCCAGCCCCAACCTTGGCCCCAGCCCAGCCCCTTCCCCAGCCCTGCCCCGGCCCAGCCCCAGCCCCTGCCCAGCCCCTGCCCTGGACCCAGCCCCAGCCCAGCCCCAGCTCCAGCCCCAGCCACAGCCCAGCCCCAGCCCTGGACCCAGCCGCAGTCTTAGCCCCGGGCCCAGCCCAGCCCTAGCCCAGCCCCAGCCCAGCCCAGCCCCAGCCCCAGCCCCAGCCCAACCCCAGCCACAGCCCTGCCCCAGCCCTGGACCCAGCCCCAGCCACAGCCCCACCCCCGGCCCCAGCCCCGGCCCCAGCCCAGACCTAACCTAGCCCTGCCCCAGCCCCAGGCCTAGCCCAGCCGTGCCCTCAGCCCAGCCCTAGCCCCAGCCCAGCCCAGCCCCAGCCCCAGCCCCAGCCTGGCCCCAGCCCTGTCCCCAGCCCCAGCCCAGCCCAGCCCCAGGCCCAGCCCAAGCCTAACCCCAGCGCTGCCCCAGCCCCAGCCCCGCCCCAGCCCCAGCCCCTGGCCGGACCTCAGCCCTGCCCCAGCCCTGGCTCCTGCCCCAGCCCTGGCTCCAGCCCCAGCCCCAGCCCTGCCCAAGCCTTGGTTCCAGCCCCAGCCCCAGCCCCGCGCCAACCCAGCCCCAGCCCAAGGCCCAGCCTCAAGCCTAGCAGAGCACCAGCACAGCCCCAGCCCCAGCCCAGCCCCTGCCCTGGACCCAGCCCCAGCCCCACCCCAGCCTCATCCCCAGCCCAGGCCCAGCCCTGCCCCGGCACAGCCCCAGCCCCAGCCCTGCCCCAGCCCCAGCCCCAGCCCCAGCCCCATCCCCAGCCCTGCCCCAGCCTCAGTCCTGCCCCAGCCCCGGCCCCAGCCCCAGCCCCAGCCCTGCCCCCAACCCAGCCCCAGCCATGCCCCCAACCCAGACCTGTCCCCAGCCCCAGCCCAAGGCCCAGCCTCCAGCCTACTCAAGCCCCAGCCCCAGCCCCAACCTCAGTCCCAGCCCTACCCAAGGCCCCAGCCCCTGCCCTGCCCAGCCCCAGCCTGGCCGCAGCCCTGTCCCCAGCCCCGGCCCCTGCCCCAGCCCCAGCCCTAGCCCAGCCCTGCCCTCAGCCCCAGACTTTGCCCCTGCCCCACCCTCGGCCCCAGCCCAGCCCCAGCCCCAGCCCAGCCCCTGCCCTGGACCCAGTCCTGCCCCAGCCCTGGACACAGCCCCACCCTGGACCCAGCCCCAGCCCCAGCCCAGCCCCAGCCCTGCCCCAGCCTTGCCCCAGCCCCAGTCCAGCCCCTGCCCTGGACCCAATCCCAGCCCCAGCCCAGCCCCAGCCCAGCCCCAGCCACCGCCCAGCCCCAGCCCTGCCCCCAGCCCAGCCCCAGCCCCACCCTGGACCCAGCCTCAGCCCCAGCCCTGCCCCAGCCCTGCCCCAGCCTCATCCCCAGCCCCAGCCCAGCCCCTGCCCTGGACTGAGCCCCAGCCCCACCCCAGCCTCATCCCCAGCCCAGGCCCAGCCCTGCCCCAGCCCAGCCCAGCCCCATCCCCATCCCTGTCCCCAGCCCAGACTCTGCCCCAGCCCAGCCCCAGCCCAGCCCCAGCCACCGCCCAGCCCCAGCCCTGGACCCAGCCCCAGCCCCAGCCCTCTCCCAGTCCGCACCCCTGCCCCAGCCCCACCCCCGGTCCCAGCCCTGGCCCCTGCCAAGCCCCACTCACGGCCCCATCCCCTACCCCAGCCCAGCCCTACCCCAGCCCCCGCCCTGCCCCAGCCCCAGCCCTGCACCGAACCCAGCCCCAGCCCGGCCCCAGCCCTGCCCCAACCCAGCCCTGCCCCGGCCCAGCCCCAGCCCAGCCCCAGCCCCAGCCCTGCCCCAGCCCTGCCCAGCCACAAACCAGCCCCAGCCCCACCCTCAGCCCCAGCCCAGCTCCAGCCCCAGCCCAGCCCCAGCCACCGCCCAGCCCCAGCCCTGGACCCAGCCCCATCCCCAGCCCTCTCCCAGTCCCCGCCGCAGCCCCAGCCCCAGCCCCACCCCCTGCCCCAGCCCCGGCCCCAGCCCCAGCCAAGCCCCACTCACGGCCCCATCCCCGGCCTCAGCCCAGCCCTGCCCCAGCCCAGCCTTGCCCCAGCCCAGCCCCAGCCCAGCCCCAGCCCTGCCACAGCTCAGCCGAAGCCACAGCCCAGTCCCAGCCCTAGATCCAGCCCCAGTCGCAGCCGCGGACCCAGCCCAGCCCTAGCCCAGCCCCAGCCCCACCCTCAGCCCCAGCCCTGCCCTAGCCCAGCCCCAGCCCTGGACCAAGCCCCACCCCTGAGCCGAACCCAGCCCCAGCCTGGCCCCAGCCCTGCCCTAGCTCCAGCCCTAGCCCTGTCCCCAGCCTCGGCCCGTGCCCCAGCCCCAGTCTCAGTCCTGCCCCATCCCAGCCCCCAGCCCAAACCCTGCCCCCAGCGCAGCCCCAGACCCAGACTGGACCCAGCCCTGTCCCCAGCCCCAGTCACAGCCCAGTCCCAGGCCCAGCCCCAGCCTAGCCCCAGCCCTGCCCCAGCCTCAGTCCCAGGCCTGACCTCAGCCCCAGGCCTGACCTCAGCCCTGCCCCAACCCTGGCTCCTGCCCCAACCCTGGCTCCAGCCCCAGCCCCAGCCCTGCGCCAACCCAGCCCCAGCCCAAGGCCCAGCCTCAAGCCTAATCCTGCCCCAGCCCTGGCCCCAATCCAGCCCCAGCCCCACCCCTACCTCAGCCCTAGCCCCAGCCCTGTCCGCAGCCCCAGCCCCAGCCCCAGCCCCACCCTCGCCACCAGCCCAGCCCCAGCCCCAACCTTGGCCCCAGCCCAGCCCCAGTTAAAGCCCTGCCCCAGCCCTGCCCCTACCCCGGCCCCAGCCCCACCCCACCCTCGGCCCCAGCCCAGCCCCTGTCCCAGCCCTGCCCCGGCCCAGCCCCAGCCCCAGCCCAGCCCCTGCCCTGGACCCAGCCCCAGCCCAGCCCCAGCCGCAGCCCCAGCCCAGCCCCAGCCCAGCCCCAGCCACAGCCCAGCCACAGCCCTGGACCCAGCCCCAGTCGCAGCCCCGGCCCCAGCAAAGCCCCAGCCCCAGCCCCAGCCCCACCCTCAGCCCCAGCCCAGCTCCAGCCACAGCCCAGCCCCAGCCCTGGACCAAGCCCCACCCCTCAGTCAAACCCAGCCACAGCCTGGCCCCTGCCCTGCCCTAGCTCCAGCCCTAGCCCTGTCCCCAGCCTCGGCCCGTGCCCCTGCCCCAGTCCCAGTCCTGCCCCACCCCAGCCTCATCCCCAGCCCAGGCCCAGCCCTGCTCCAGCCCAGCCCAGCCCCATCCGCATCCCTGCCCCCAGACCAGCCCCAGCCCCAGCCCAGCCCCAGCCCAGCCCCAGCCACCGCCCAGCCCCAGCCCTGGAGCAAGCCCCACCCCTCAGCCAAATCCAGCCCCAGCCTGGCCCCAGCCCTGCCCTAGCTCCAGCCCTAGCCCTGTCCCCAGACTCGGCCTGTGCCCCTGCCCCAGTCCCAGTCCTGCCCCATCCCAGCCCCCAGCCCCAGCCCAGCCCCAGCCCCAGCCCTGCCCCAGCCTCAGTCCTGCCCCAGCCCCGACCCCAGCCCCAGCGCCAGCCCTGCCCCCAACCCAGCCCCAGCCATGCCCCCAGCCCAGACCTGTCCTCAGCCCCAGCCCAAGGCCCAGCCTCCAGCCTACTCAAGCCCCAGCCCCGGCCCCAACCTCAGTCCCAGCCCTACCCAAGCCCCCAGCCCCTGCCCCCAGCCCCTGCCCCCAGCCCAGCCCCAGCCCTGCGTCAGCCCTGCCCCAGCCCTAGTCCCCAGCCCACACCCAGCACAGCACCAGCACAGCACCAGCCCCAGCCCCAGCCCAGCCCCTGCCCTGGACACAGCCCCAGCCCCACCCCAGCCTCATCCCCAGAACAGGCCCAGCCCTGCCCCTGCCCATCCCCAGCCCCAGCCCCAGCCAAACCCCACTCACAGCCCCATCCCCGGCCACAGCCCAGCCCTGCCCAAGCCCCAGCCCTACACCGAACCCAGCCCCAGCCCGGCCCCAGCCCTGCCCCAGCCCAGCCCTGCCCCGGCCCAGCTCCAGCCCAGCCCCAGCCCCAGCCCTGTCCCAGCCCAGCAACAGCCACAGCCCGGGATCCAGCCCCAGTCGCAGCCCCGGCCCCAGCCCAGCCCTAGCCCAGCCCCAGCCCAGCTCCAGCCCCACCCTCAGCCCCAGCCCAGCTCCAGCCCCAGCCCAGCCCCAGCCCCAGCCCTGCCCTAGCCCAGCCCCAGCCCTGGACCAAGCCCCACCCCTCAGCCAAACCCAGCCCCAGCCTGGCCCCAGCCCTGCCCTAGCTCCAGCCCTAGCCCTGTCGCCAGCCTCGGCCCGTGCCCCTGCCCCAGTCCCAGTCCTGCCCCATCCCAGCCTCCAGGCCCAGCCCTGCCCTCAGCCCAGCCCCAGACACAGCCTGGCCCCAGCCCTGGCCCCAGCCCCAGCCACAGCCCAGTCCCAGCCCCTGCCCCAGCCTAGCCCCAGCCCTGCCCCAGCCGCAGCCCCAGGCCTGACCTCAGCCCTGCCACAGCCCTGGCTTCTGCCCCAACCCTGGCTCCAGCCCCAGCCCCAGCCCTGCCCAAGCCTTGGTTCCAGCCCCAGCCCCAGCCCTGCGCCATCCCAGCCCCAGCCCAAGGCCCAGCCTCAAGCCTAGTCCTGCCCCAGCCCTGGCCCCAATCCAGCCCCAGCCCTACCCCTACCTCAGTCCTAGCCCCAGCCCTGTACGCAGCCACAGCCCCAGCCCCAGCCCCAGACTCGGCCCCAGCCCAGCCCCAGGCCTAGCCCTGTGCCAACCCTACCCCAGCCCAGCCCCGGTCCCCAGCCCAGCCAAGCTGTGCCCCAGCCCCAGCCCTGCACCAAACCCAGCCCAGGCCCAGCCCCAGCCCTGCCCCAGCTCTGGCCCCAGCCCTGTCCCCAGCCCCGGCCCCTGCCCCACCCCCAGCCGTAGCCCAGCCCTGCCCTCAGCCCCAGCCCCAGCCCCAGCCCCAACCTTGGCCCCAGCCCAGCCCCTTCCCCAGCCCTGCCCCGGCCCAGCCCCAGCCCCTGCCCAGCCCCTGCCCTGGACCCAGCCCCAGCCCAGCCCCAGCTCCAGCCCCCAGCCACAGCCCAGCCCCAGCCCTGGACCCAGCCGCAGTCTTAGCCCCGGGCCCAGCCCAGCCCTAGCCCAGCCCCAGCCCAGCCCAGCCCCAGCCCCAGCCCCAGCCCAACCCCAGCCACAGCCCTGCCCCAGCCCTGGACCCAGCCCCAGCCACAGCCCCACCCCCGGCCCCAGCCCCGGCCCCAGCCCAGACCTAACCTAGCCCTGCCCCAGCCCCAGGCCTAGCCCAGCCGTGCCCTCAGCCCAGCCCTAGCCCCCAGCCCAGACCAGCCCCAGCCCCAGCCCCCAGCCTGGCCCCAGCCCTGTCCCCAGCCCCAGCCCAGCCCCGCCCCAGCCCCAGCCCCTGGCCGGACCTCAGCCCTGCCCCAGCCCTGGCTCCTGCCCCAGCCCTGGCTCCAGCCCCAGCCCCAGCCCTGCCCAAGCCTTGGTTCCAGCCCCAGCCCCAGCCCCGCGCCAACCCAGCCCCAGCCCAAGGCCCAGCCTCAAGCCTAGCAGAGCACCAGCACAGCCCCAGCCCCCAGCCCAGCCCCTGCCCTGGACCCCAGCCCCAGCCCCACCCCAGCCTCATCCCCAGCCCAGGCCCAGCCCTGCCCCGGCACAGCCCCAGCCCCAGCCCTGCCCCAGCCCCAGCCCCAGCCCCAGCCCCATCCCCAGCCCTGCCCCAGCCTCAGTCCTGCCCCAGCCCCGGCCCCAGCCCCAGCCCCAGCCCTGCCCCCAACCCAGCCCCAGCCATGCCCCCAGCCCAGACCTGTCCCCAGCCCCAGCCCAAGGCCCAGCCTCCAGCCTACTCAAGCCCCAGCCCCGCCCCAACCTCAGTCCCAGCCCTACCCAAGGCCCCAGCCCCTGCCCTGCCCAGCCCCAGCCTGGCCGCAGCCCTGTCCCCAGCCCCGGCCCCTGCCCCCAGCCCCAGCCCTAGCCCAGCCCTGCCCTCAGCCCCAGACTTTGCCCCTGCCCCACCCTCGGCCCCAGCCCAGCCCCAGCCCCAGCCCAGCCCCTGCCCTGGACCCAGTCCTGCCCCAGCCCTGGACACAGCCCCACCCTGGACCCAGCCCCAGCCCCAGCCCAGCCCCAGCCCTGCCCCAGCCTTGCCCCAGCCCCAGTCCAGCCCCTGCCCTGGACCCAATCCCAGCCCCAGCCCAGCCCCAGCCCAGCCCCAGCCACCGCCCAGCCCCAGCCCTGCCCCCAGCCCAGCCCCAGCCCCACCCTGGACCCAGCCTCAGCCCCAGCCCTGCCCCAGCCCTGCCCCAGCCTCATCCCCAGCCCCAGCCCAGCCCCTGCCCTGGACTGAGCCCCAGCCCCACCCCAGCCTCATCCCCAGCCCAGGCCCAGCCCTGCCCCAGCCCAGCCCAGCCCCATCCCCATCCCTGTCCCCAGCCCAGGACTCTGCCCCAGCCCTGCCCCAGCCCCAGCCCCAGCCACCGCCCAGCCCCAGCCCTGGACCCAGCCCCAGCCCCAGCCCTCTCCCAGTCCCCACCACCCTGCCCCAGCCCCACCCCCGGTCCAGCCCCGGCCCCTGCCAAGCCCCACTCACGGCCCCATCCCCTACCCCAGCCCAGCCCTACCCCAGCCCCCGCCCTGCCCCAGCCCCAGCCCTGCACCGAACCCAGCCCCCAGCCCGGCCCCAGCCCCTGCCCCAACCCAGCCCTGCCCCGGCCCAGCCCCAGCCCAGCCCCAGCCCCAGCCCTGCCCCAGCCCTGCCCAGCCACAACCCAGCCCCAGCCCCACCCTCAGCCCCAGCCCAGCTCCAGCCCCAGCCCAGCCCCAGCCACCGCCCAGCCCCAGCCCTGGACCCAGCCCCATCCCCAGCCCTCTCCCAGTCCCCGCCGCAGCCCCAGCCCCAGCCCCACCCCCTGCCCCAGCCCCGGCCCCAGCCCCAGCCAAGCCCCACTCACGGCCCCATCCCCGGCCTCAGCCCAGCCCTGCCCCAGCCCAGCCTTGCCCCAGCCCAGCCCCAGCCCAGCCCCAGCCCTGCCACAGCTCAGCCGAAGCCACAGCCCAGTCCCAGCCCTAGATCCAGCCCCAGTCGCAGCCCCGGACCCAGCCCAGCCCTAGCCCAGCCCCAGCCCCACCCTCAGCCCCAGCCCTGCCCTAGCCCAGCCCCAGCCCTGGACCAAGCCCCACCCCTGAGCCGAACCCAGCCCCAGCCTGGCCCCAGCCCTGCCCTAGCTCCAGCCCTAGCCCTGTCCCCAGCCTCGGCCCGTGCCCCCAGCCCCAGTCTCAGTCCTGCCCCATCCCAGCCCCCAGCCCAAACCCTGCCCCCAGCGCAGCCCCAGACCCAGACTGGACCCAGCCCTGTCCCCAGCCCCAGTCACCAGCCCAGTCCCCAGGCCCAGCCCCAGCCTAGCCCCAGCCCTGCCCCAGCCTCAGTCCCAGGCCTGACCCTCAGCCCCAGGCCTGACCTCAGCCCTGCCCCAACCCTGGCTCCTGCCCCAACCCTGGCTCCAGCCCCAGCCCCAGCCCTGCGCCAACCCAGCCCCAGCCCAAGGCCCAGCCTCAAGCCTAATCCTGCCCCAGCCCTGGCCCCAATCCAGCCCCAGCCCCACCCCTACCTCAGCCCTAGCCCCAGCCCTGTCCGCAGCCCCAGCCCCAGCCCCAGCCCCACCCTCGCCACCAGCCCAGCCCCAGCCCCAACCTTGGCCCCAGCCCAGCCCCAGTTAAAGCCCTGCCCCAGCCCTGCCCCTACCCCGGCCCCAGCCCCACCCCACCCTCGGCCCCAGCCCAGGCCCCTGTCCCAGCCCTGCCCCGGCCCAGCCCCAGCCCCAGCCCAGCCCCTGCCCTGGACCCAGCCCCAGCCCAGCCCCAGCCCCGGCAGCCCCAGCCCAGCCCCAGCCCAGCCCCAGCCACTGCCCAGCCACAGCCCTGGACCCAGCCCCAGTCGCAGCCCCGGCCCCAGCAAAGCCCCAGCCCCAGCCCCCAGCCCCACCCTCAGC
Organism: Melanerpes formicivorus; assembly: GCF_026170545.1. Classification (NCBI taxonomy): domain Eukaryota; kingdom Metazoa; phylum Chordata; class Aves; order Piciformes; family Picidae; genus Melanerpes; species Melanerpes formicivorus. Next base: position 109,554 of record NW_027142857.1, read on the forward strand.
CCCAGCCCAGCTCCAGCCACAGCCCAGCCCCAGCCCTGGACCAAGCCCCACCCCTCAGTCAAACCCAGCCACAGCCTGGCCCCTGCCCTGCCCTAGCTCCATCCCTAGCCCTGTCCCCAGCCTCGGCCCGTGCCCCTGCCCCAGTCCCAGTCCTGCCCAACCCCAGCCTCATCCCCAGCCCAGGCCCAGCCCTGCTCCAGCCCAGGCCCCAGCCCCATCCGCATCCCGGCCCCCAGACCAGCCCCAGCCCCAGCCCAGCCCCAGCCCAGCCCCAGCCACCGCCCAGCCCCAGCCCTGGAGCAAGCCCCCACCCCTCAGCCAACTCCAGCCCCAGCCTGGCCCCAGCCCTGCCCTAGCTCCAGCCCTAGCCCTGTCCCCAGACTCGGCCTGTGCCCCTGCCCCAGTCCCAGTCCTGCCCCATCCCAGCCCCCATCCCAGCCCCAGCCCAGCCCCAGCCCTGCCCCAGCCCCAGCCCCAGCCCCAGCCCTGCCCCAGCCTCAGTCCTGCCCCAGCCCCGACCCCAGCCCCAATGCCAGCCCTGCCCCCCAACCCAGCCCCAGCCATGCCCCCAGCCCAGACCTGTCCCCAGCCCCAGCCCAAGGCCCAGCCTCCAGCCTACTCAAGCCCCAGCCCCGGCCCCAACCTCAGTCCCAGCCCTACCCAAGGCCCCAGCCCCTGCCCCCAGCCCGTGCCCCCAGCCCAGCCCCAGCCGCAGCCCCAGCCCAGCCCCAGCCCAGCCCCAGCCACTGCCCAGCCACAGCCCTGGACCCAGCCCCAGTCGCAGCCCCGGCCCAAGCAAAGCCCCAGCCCCAGCCCCAGCCCCACCCTCAGCCCCAGCCCAGCTCCAGCCACAGCCCAGCCCCAGCCCTGGACCAAGCCCCCACCCCTCAGTCAAACCCAGCCACAGCCTGGCCCCTGCCCTGCCCTAGCTCCAGCCCTAGCCCTGTCCCCAGCCTCGGCCCGTGCCCCTGCCCCAGTCCCAGTCCTGCCCAACCCCAGCCTCATCCCCAGCCCAGGCCCAGCCCTGCTCCAGCCCAGCCCAGCCCCATCCGCATCCCTGCCCCCAGACCAGCCCCAGCCCCAGCCCAGCCCCAGCCCAGCCCCAGCCACCGCCCCAGCCCCAGCCCTGGAGCAAGCCCCACCCCTCAGCCAAATCCAGCCCCAGCCTGGCCCCAGCCCTGCCCTAGCTCCAGCCCTAGCCCTGTCCCCAGACTCGGCCTGTGCCCCTGCCCCAGTCCCAGTCCTGCCCCATCCCAGCCCCCAGCCCCAGCCCAGCCCCAGCCCAGCCCTGCCCCAGCCTCAGTCCTGCCCCAGCCCCGACCCCAGCCCCAGCGCCAACCCTGCCCCCAACCCAGCCCCAGCCATGCCCCCAGCCCAGACCTGTCCCCAGCCCCAGCCCAAGGCCCAGCCTCCAGCCTACTCAAGCCCCAGCCCCGGCCCCAACCTCAGTCCCAGCCCTACCCAAGCCCCCAGCCCCTGCCCCCAGCCCCTGCCCCCAGCCCAGCCCCAGCCCTGCGTCAGCCCTGCCCCAGCCCTAGTCCCCAGCCCACACCCAGCACAGCACCAGCACAGCACCAGCCCCAGCCCCAGCCCAGCCCCTGCCCTGGACACAGCCCCAGCCCCACCCCAGCCTCATCCCCAGAACAGGCCCAGCCCTGCCCCTGCCCATCCCCAGCCCCAGCCCCAGCCAAACCCCACTCACAGCCCATCCCCGGCCACAGCCCAGCCCTGCCCAAGCCCCAGCCCTACACCGAACCCAGCCCCCAGCCCGGCCCCAGCCCTGCCCCAGCCCAGCCCTGCCCCGGCCCAGGCTCCAGCCCAGCCCCAGCCCCAGCCCTGTCCCAGCCCAGCAACAGCCACAGCCCGGGATCCAGCCCCAGTCGCAGCCCCGGCCCCAGCCCAGCCCTAGCCCAGCCCCAGCCCAGCTCCAGCCCCACCCTCAGCCCCAGCCCAGCTCCAGCCCCAGCCCAGCCCCAGCCCCAGCCCTGCCCTAGCCCAGCCCCAGCCCTGGACCAAGCCCCACCCCTCAGCCAAACCCAGCCCCAGCCTGGCCCCAGCCCTGCCCTAGCTCCAGCCCTAGCCCTGTCGCCAGCCTCGGCCCGTGCCCCTGCCCCAGTCCCAGTCCTGCCCCATCCCAGCCTCCAGCCCCAGCCCTGCCCTCAGCCCAGCCCCAGACACAGCCTGGCCCCAGCCCTGGCCCCAGCCCCAGCCACAGCCCAGTCCCCAGCCCCTGCCCCAGCCTAGCCCCAGCCCTGCCCCAGCCGCAGCCCCAGCCCTGCCCCAGCCTCAGTCCTGCCCCAGCCCCGAACCCAGCCCCAGCGCCAGCCCTGCCCCCAACCCAGCCCCAGCCATGCCCCCAGCCCAGACCTGTCCCCAGCCCCAGCCCAAGGCCCAGCCTCCAGCCTACTCAAGCCCCAGCCCCGGCCCCAACCTCAGTCCCAGCCCTACCCAAGGCCCCAGCCCCTGCCCCCAGCCCGTGCCCCCAGCCCAGCCCCAGCCCTGGCCCCAGCCCTAGCCACAGCCCAGTCCCAGCCCCTGCCCCAGCCTAGCCCCAGCCCTGCCCCAGCCGCAGCCCCAGGCCTGACCTCAGCCCTGCCACAGCCCTGGCTTCTGCCCCAACCCTGGCTCCAGCCCCAGCCCCAGCCCTGCCCAAGCCTTGGTTCCAGCCCCAGCCCCAGCCCTGCGCCATCCCAGCCCCAGCCCAAGGCCCAGCCTCAAGCCTAGTCCTGCCCCAGCCCTGGCCCCAATCCAGCCCCAGCCCTACCCCTACCTCAGTCCTAGCCCCAGCCCTGTACGCAGCCACAGCCCCAGCCCCAGCCCCAGACTCGGCCCCAGCCCAGCCCCAGGCCTAGCCCTGTGCCAACCCTACCCCAGCCCAGCCCCGGTCCCAGCCCAGCCAAGCTGTGCCCCAGCCCCAGCCCTGCACCAAACCCAGCCCAGGCCCAGCCCCAGCCCTGCCCCAGCTCTGGCCCCAGCCCTGTCCCCAGCCCCCGGCCCCTGCCCCACCCCCAGCCGTAGCCCAGCCCTGCCCTCAGCCCCAGCCCCAGCCCCAGCCCCAACCTTGGCCCCAGCCCAGCCCCTTCCCCAGCCCTGCCCCGGCCCAGCCCCAGCCCCTGCCCAGCCCCTGCCCTGGACCCAGCCCCAGCCCAGCCCCAGCTCCAGCCCCAGCCACAGCCCAGCCCCAGCCCTGGACCCAGCCGCAGTCTTAGCCCCGGGCCCAGCCCAGCCCTAGCCCAGCCCCAGCCCAGCCCAGCCCCAGCCCCAGCCCCAGCCCAACCCCAGCCACAGCCCTGCCCCAGCCCTGGACCCAGCCCCAGCCACAGCCCCACCCCCGGCCCCAGCCCCGGCCCCAGCCCAGACCTAACCTAGCCCTGCCCCAGCCCCAGGCCTAGCCCAGCCGTGCCCTCAGCCCAGCCCTAGCCCCAGCCCAGCCCAGCCCCAGCCCCAGCCCCAGCCCCAGCCTGGCCCCAGCCCTGTCCCCAGCCCCAGCCCAGCCCAGCCCCAGGCCCAGCCCAAGCCTAACCCCAGCGCTGCCCCAGCCCCAGCCCCGCCCCAGCCCCAGCCCCTGGCCGGACCTCAGCCCTGCCCCAGCCCTGGCTCCTGCCCCAGCCCTGGCTCCAGCCCCAGCCCCAGCCCTGCCCAAGCCTTGGTTCCAGCCCCAGCCCCAGCCCCGCGCCAACCCAGCCCCAGCCCAAGGCCCAGCCTCAAGCCTAGCAGAGCACCAGCACAGCCCCAGCCCCAGCCCAGCCCCTGCCCTGGACCCAGCCCCAGCCCCACCCCAGCCTCATCCCCAGCCCAGGCCCAGCCCTGCCCCGGCACAGCCCCAGCCCCAGCCCTGCCCCAGCCCCAGCCCCAGCCCCAGCCCCATCCCCAGCCCTGCCCCAGCCTCAGTCCTGCCCCAGCCCCGGCCCCAGCCCCAGCCCCAGCCCTGCCCCCAACCCAGCCCCAGCCATGCCCCCAGCCCAGACCTGTCCCCAGCCCCAGCCCAAGGCCCAGCCTCCAGCCTACTCAAGCCCCAGCCCCGGCCCCAACCTCAGTCCCAGCCCTACCCAAGGCCCCAGCCCCTGCCCTGCCCAGCCCCAGCCTGGCCGCAGCCCTGTCCCCAGCCCCGGCCCCTGCCCCAGCCCCAGCCCTAGCCCAGCCCTGCCCTCAGCCCCAGACTTTGCCCCTGCCCCACCCTCGGCCCCAGCCCAGCCCCAGCCCCAGCCCAGCCCCTGCCCTGGACCCAGTCCTGCCCCAGCCCTGGACACAGCCCCACCCTGGACCCAGCCCCAGCCCCAGCCCAGCCCCAGCCCTGCCCCAGCCTTGCCCCAGCCCCAGTCCAGCCCCTGCCCTGGACCCAATCCCAGCCCCAGCCCAGCCCCAGGCCAGCCCCAGCCACCGCCCAGCCCCAGCCCTGCCCCCAGCCCAGCCCCAGCCCCACCCTGGACCCAGCCTCAGCCCCAGCCCTGCCCCAGCCCTGCCCCAGCCTCATCCCCAGCCCCAGCCCAGCCCCTGCCCTGGACTGAGCCCCAGCCCCACCCCAGCCTCATCCCCAGCCCAGGCCCAGCCCTGCCCCAGCCCAGCCCAGCCCCATCCCCATCCCTGTCCCCAGCCCAGACTCTGCCCCAGCCCAGCCCCAGCCCAGCCCCAGCCACCGCCCAGCCCCAGCCCTGGACCCAGCCCCAGCCCCAGCCCTCTCCCAGTCCGCACTTCTGCCCCAGCCCCACCCCCGGTCCCAGCCCCGGCCCCTGCCAAGCCCCACTCACGGCCCCATCCCCTACCCCAGCCCAGCCCTACCCCAGCCCCCGCCCTGCCCCAGCCCCAGCCCTGCACCGAACCCAGCCCCAGCCCGGCCCCAGCCCTGCCCCAACCCAGCCCTGCCCCGGCCCAGCCCCAGCCCAGCCCCAGCCCCAGCCCTGCCCCAGCCCTGCCCAGCCACAAACCAGCCCCAGCCCCACCCTCAGCCCCAGCCCAGCTCCAGCCCCAGCCCAGCCCCAGCCACCGCCCAGCCCCAGCCCTGGACCCAGCCCCAGCCCCAGCCCTCTCCCAGTCCCCGCCGCAGCCCCAGCCCCAGCCCCACCCCCTGCCCCAGCCCCGGCCCCAGCCCCAGCCAAGCCCCACTCACGGCCCCATCCCCGGCCTCAGCCCAGCCCTGCCCCAGCCCAGCCTTGCCCCAGCCCAGCCCCAGCCCAGCCCCAGCCCTGCCACAGCTCAGCCGAAGCCACAGCCCAGTCCCAGCCCTAGATCCAGCCCCAGTCGCAGCCCCGGACCCAGCCCAGCCCTAGCCCAGCCCCAGCCCCACCCTCAGCCCCAGCCCTGCCCTAGCCCAGCCCCAGCCCTGGACCAAGCCCCACCCCTGAGCCGAACCCAGCCCCAGCCTGGCCCCAGCCCTGCCCTAGCTCCAGCCCTAGCCCTGTCCCCAGCCTCGGCCCGTGCCCCAGCCCCAGTCTCAGTCCTGCCCCATCCCAGCCCCCAGCCCTAACCCTGCCCCCAGCGCAGCCCCAGACCCAGACTGGACCCAGCCCTGTCCCCAGCCCCAGTCACAGCCCAGTCCCAGGCCCAGCCCCAGCCTAGCCCCAGCCCTGCCCCAGCCTCAGTCCCAGGCCTGACCTCAGCCCCAGGCCTGACCTCAGCCCTGCCCCAACCCTGGCTCCTGCCCCAACCCTGGCTCCAGCCCAGCCCCAGCCCTGTCCCAGCCCAGCAACAGCCACAGCCCGGGATCCAGCCCCAGTCGCAGCCCCGGCCCCAGCCCAGCCCTAGCCCAGCCCCAGCCCAGCTCCAGCCCCACCCTCAGCCCCAGCCCAGCTCCAGCCCCAGCCCAGCCCCAGCCCCAGCCCTGCCCTAGCCCAGCCCCAGCCCTGGACCAAGCCCCACCCCTCAGCCAAACCCAGCCCCAGCCTGGCCCCAGCCCTGCCCTAGCTCCAGCCCTAGCCCTGTCGCCAGCCTCGGCCCGTGCCCCTGCCCCAGTCCCAGTCCTGCCCCATCCCAGCCTCCAGCCCCAGCCCTGCCCTCAGCCCAGCCCCAGACACAGCCTGGCCCCAGCCCTGGCCCCAGCCCCAGCCACAGCCCAGTCCCAGCCCCTGCCCCAGCCTAGCCCCAGCCCTGCCCCAGCCGCAGCCCCAGCCCTGCCCCAGCCTCAGTCCTGCCCCAGCCCCGAACCCAGCCCCAGCGCCAGCCCTGCCCCCAACCCAGCCCCAGCCATGCCCCCAGCCCAGACCTGTCCCCAGCCCCAGCCCAAGGCCCAGCCTCCAGCCTACTCAAGCCCCAGCCCCGGCCCCAACCTCAGTCCCAGCCCTACCCAAGGCCCCAGCCCCTGCCCCCAGCCCGTGCCCCCAGCCCAGCCCCAGCCCTGGCCCCAGCCCTAGCCACAGCCCAGTCCCAGCCCCTGCCCCAGCCTAGCCCCAGCCCTGCCCCAGCCGCAGCCCCAGGCCTGACCTCAGCCCTGCCACAGCCCTGGCTTCTGCCCCAACCCTGGCTCCAGCCCCAGCCCCAGCCCTGCCCAAGCCTTGGTTCCAGCCCCAGCCCCAGCCCTGCGCCATCCCAGCCCCAGCCCAAGGCCCAGCCTCAAGCCTAGTCCTGCCCCAGCCCTGGCCCCAATCCAGCCCCAGCCCTACCCCTACCTCAGTCCTAGCCCCAGCCCTGTACGCAGCCACAGCCCCAGCCCCAGCCCCAGACTCGGCCCCAGCCCAGCCCCAGGCCTAGCCCTGTGCCAACCCTACCCCAGCCCAGCCCCGGTCCCAGCCCAGCCAAGCTGTGCCCCAGCCCCAGCCCTGCACCAAACCCAGCCCAGGCCCAGCCCCAGCCCTGCCCCAGCTCTGGCCCCAGCCCTGTCCCCAGCCCCGGCCCCTGCCCCACCCCCAGCCGTAGCCCAGCCCTGCCCTCAGCCCCAGCCCCAGCCCCAGCCCCAACCTTGGCCCCAGCCCAGCCCCTTCCCCAGCCCTGCCCCGGCCCAGCCCCAGCCCCTGCCCAGCCCCTGCCCTGGACCCAGCCCCAGCCCAGCCCCAGCTCCAGCCCCAGCCACAGCCCAGCCCCAGCCCTGGACCCAGCCGCAGTCTTAGCCCCGGGCCCAGCCCAGCCCTAGCCCAGCCCCAGCCCAGCCCAGCCCCAGCCCCAGCCCCAGCCCAACCCCAGCCACAGCCCTGCCCCAGCCCTGGACCCAGCCCCAGCCACAGCCCCACCCCCGGCCCCAGCCCCGGCCCCAGCCCAGACCTAACCTAGCCCTGCCCCAGCCCCAGGCCTAGCCCAGCCGTGCCCTCAGCCCAGCCCTAGCCCCAGCCCAGCCCAGCCCCAGCCCCAGCCCCAGCCTGGCCCCAGCCCTGTCCCCAGCCCCAGCCCAGCCCAGCCCCAGGCCCAGCCCAAGCCTAACCCCAGCGCTGCCCCAGCCCCAGCCCCGCCCCAGCCCCAGCCCCTGGCCGGACCTCAGCCCTGCCCCAGCCCTGGCTCCTGCCCCAGCCCTGGCTCCAGCCCCAGCCCCAGCCCTGCCCAAGCCTTGGTTCCAGCCCCAGCCCCAGCCCCGCGCCAACCCAGCCCCAGCCCAAGGCCCAGCCTCAAGCCTAGCAGAGCACCAGCACAGCCCCAGCCCCAGCCCAGCCCCTGCCCTGGACCCAGCCCCAGCCCCACCCCAGCCTCATCCCCAGCCCAGGCCCAGCCCTGCCCCGGCACAGCCCCAGCCCCAGCCCTGCCCCAGCCCCAGCCCCAGCCCCAGCCCCATCCCCAGCCCTGCCCCAGCCTCAGTCCTGCCCCAGCCCCGGCCCCAGCCCCAGCCCCAGCCCTGCCCCCAACCCAGCCCCAGCCATGCCCCCAGCCCAGACCTGTCCCCAGCCCCAGCCCAAGGCCCAGCCTCCAGCCTACTCAAGCCCCAGCCCCGGCCCCAACCTCAGTCCCAGCCCTACCCAAGGCCCCAGCCCCTGCCCTGCCCAGCCCCAGCCTGGCCGCAGCCCTGTCCCCAGCCCCGGCCCCTGCCCCAGCCCCAGCCCTAGCCCAGCCCTGCCCTCAGCCCCAGACTTTGCCCCTGCCCCACCCTCGGCCCCAGCCCAGCCCCAGCCCCAGCCCAGCCCCTGCCCTGGACCCAGTCCTGCCCCAGCCCTGGACACAGCCCCACCCTGGACCCAGCCCCAGCCCCAGCCCAGCCCCAGCCCTGCCCCAGCCTTGCCCCAGCCCCAGTCCAGCCCCTGCCCTGGACCCAATCCCAGCCCCAGCCCAGCCCCAGCCCAGCCCCAGCCACCGCCCAGCCCCAGCCCTGCCCCCAGCCCAGCCCCAGCCCCACCCTGGACCCAGCCTCAGCCCCAGCCCTGCCCCAGCCCTGCCCCAGCCTCATCCCCAGCCCCAGCCCAGCCCCTGCCCTGGACTGAGCCCCAGCCCCACCCCAGCCTCATCCCCAGCCCAGGCCCAGCCCTGCCCCAGCCCAGCCCAGCCCCATCCCCATCCCTGTCCCCAGCCCAGACTCTGCCCCAGCCCAGCCCCAGCCCAGCCCCAGCCACCGCCCAGCCCCAGCCCTGGACCCAGCCCCAGCCCCAGCCCTCTCCCAGTCCGCACCCCTGCCCCAGCCCCACCCCCGGTCCCAGCCCTGGCCCCTGCCAAGCCCCACTCACGGCCCCATCCCCTACCCCAGCCCAGCCCTACCCCAGCCCCCGCCCTGCCCCAGCCCCAGCCCTGCACCGAACCCAGCCCCAGCCCGGCCCCAGCCCTGCCCCAACCCAGCCCTGCCCCGGCCCAGCCCCAGCCCAGCCCCAGCCCCAGCCCTGCCCCAGCCCTGCCCAGCCACAAACCAGCCCCAGCCCCACCCTCAGCCCCAGCCCAGCTCCAGCCCCAGCCCAGCCCCAGCCACCGCCCAGCCCCAGCCCTGGACCCAGCCCCATCCCCAGCCCTCTCCCAGTCCCCGCCGCAGCCCCAGCCCCAGCCCCACCCCCTGCCCCAGCCCCGGCCCCAGCCCCAGCCAAGCCCCACTCACGGCCCCATCCCCGGCCTCAGCCCAGCCCTGCCCCAGCCCAGCCTTGCCCCAGCCCAGCCCCAGCCCAGCCCCAGCCCTGCCACAGCTCAGCCGAAGCCACAGCCCAGTCCCAGCCCTAGATCCAGCCCCAGTCGCAGCCCCGGACCCAGCCCAGCCCTAGCCCAGCCCCAGCCCCACCCTCAGCCCCAGCCCTGCCCTAGCCCAGCCCCAGCCCTGGACCAAGCCCCACCCCTGAGCCGAACCCAGCCCCAGCCTGGCCCCAGCCCTGCCCTAGCTCCAGCCCTAGCCCTGTCCCCAGCCTCGGCCCGTGCCCCAGCCCCAGTCTCAGTCCTGCCCCATCCCAGCCCCCAGCCCAAACCCTGCCCCCAGCGCAGCCCCAGACCCAGACTGGACCCAGCCCTGTCCCCAGCCCCAGTCACAGCCCAGTCCCAGGCCCAGCCCCAGCCTAGCCCCAGCCCTGCCCCAGCCTCAGTCCCAGGCCTGACCTCAGCCCCAGGCCTGACCTCAGCCCTGCCCCAACCCTGGCTCCTGCCCCAACCCTGGCTCCAGCCCCAGCCCCAGCCCTGCGCCAACCCAGCCCCAGCCCAAGGCCCAGCCTCAAGCCTAATCCTGCCCCAGCCCTGGCCCCAATCCAGCCCCAGCCCCACCCCTACCTCAGCCCTAGCCCCAGCCCTGTCCGCAGCCCCAGCCCCAGCCCCAGCCCCACCCTCGCCACCAGCCCAGCCCCAGCCCCAACCTTGGCCCCAGCCCAGCCCCAGTTAAAGCCCTGCCCCAGCCCTGCCCCTACCCCGGCCCCAGCCCCACCCCACCCTCGGCCCCAGCCCAGCCCCTGTCCCAGCCCTGCCCCGGCCCAGCCCCAGCCCCAGCCCAGCCCCTGCCCTGGACCCAGCCCCAGCCCAGCCCCAGCCGCAGCCCCAGCCCAGCCCCAGCCCAGCCCCAGCCACAGCCCAGCCACAGCCCTGGACCCAGCCCCAGTCGCAGCCCCGGCCCCAGCAAAGCCCCAGCCCCAGCCCCAGCCCCACCCTCAGCCCCAGCCCAGCTCCAGCCACAGCCCAGCCCCAGCCCTGGACCAAGCCCCACCCCTCAGTCAAACCCAGCCACAGCCTGGCCCCTGCCCTGCCCTAGCTCCAGCCCTAGCCCTGTCCCCAGCCTCGGCCCGTGCCCCTGCCCCAGTCCCAGTCCTGCCCCACCCCAGCCTCATCCCCAGCCCAGGCCCAGCCCTGCTCCAGCCCAGCCCAGCCCCATCCGCATCCCTGCCCCCAGACCAGCCCCAGCCCCAGCCCAGCCCCAGCCCAGCCCCAGCCACCGCCCAGCCCCAGCCCTGGAGCAAGCCCCACCCCTCAGCCAAATCCAGCCCCAGCCTGGCCCCAGCCCTGCCCTAGCTCCAGCCCTAGCCCTGTCCCCAGACTCGGCCTGTGCCCCTGCCCCAGTCCCAGTCCTGCCCCATCCCAGCCCCCAGCCCCAGCCCAGCCCCAGCCCCAGCCCTGCCCCAGCCTCAGTCCTGCCCCAGCCCCGACCCCAGCCCCAGCGCCAGCCCTGCCCCCAACCCAGCCCCAGCCATGCCCCCAGCCCAGACCTGTCCTCAGCCCCAGCCCAAGGCCCAGCCTCCAGCCTACTCAAGCCCCAGCCCCGGCCCCAACCTCAGTCCCAGCCCTACCCAAGCCCCCAGCCCCTGCCCCCAGCCCCTGCCCCCAGCCCAGCCCCAGCCCTGCGTCAGCCCTGCCCCAGCCCTAGTCCCCAGCCCACACCCAGCACAGCACCAGCACAGCACCAGCCCCAGCCCCAGCCCAGCCCCTGCCCTGGACACAGCCCCAGCCCCACCCCAGCCTCATCCCCAGAACAGGCCCAGCCCTGCCCCTGCCCATCCCCAGCCCCAGCCCCAGCCAAACCCCACTCACAGCCCCATCCCCGGCCACAGCCCAGCCCTGCCCAAGCCCCAGCCCTACACCGAACCCAGCCCCAGCCCGGCCCCAGCCCTGCCCCAGCCCAGCCCTGCCCCGGCCCAGCTCCAGCCCAGCCCCAGCCCCAGCCCTGTCCCAGCCCAGCAACAGCCACAGCCCGGGATCCAGCCCCAGTCGCAGCCCCGGCCCCAGCCCAGCCCTAGCCCAGCCCCAGCCCAGCTCCAGCCCCACCCTCAGCCCCAGCCCAGCTCCAGCCCCAGCCCAGCCCCAGCCCCAGCCCCAGCCCTGCCCTAGCCCAGCCCCAGCCCTGGACCAAGCCCCACCCCTCAGCCAAACCCAGCCCCAGCCTGGCCCCAGCCCTGCCCTAGCTCCAGCCCTAGCCCTGTCGCCAGCCTCGGCCCGTGCCCCTGCCCCAGTCCCAGTCCTGCCCCATCCCAGCCTCCAGCCCCAGCCCTGCCCTCAGCCCAGCCCCAGACACAGCCTGGCCCCAGCCCTGGCCCCAGCCCCAGCCACAGCCCAGTCCCAGCCCCTGCCCCAGCCTAGCCCCAGCCCTGCCCCAGCCGCAGCCCCAGGCCTGACCTCAGCCCTGCCACAGCCCTGGCTTCTGCCCCAACCCTGGCTCCAGCCCCAGCCCCAGCCCTGCCCAAGCCTTGGTTCCAGCCCCAGCCCCAGCCCTGCGCCATCCCAGCCCCAGCCCAAGGCCCAGCCTCAAGCCTAGTCCTGCCCCAGCCCTGGCCCCAATCCAGCCCCAGCCCTACCCCTACCTCAGTCCTAGCCCCAGCCCTGTACGCAGCCACAGCCCCAGCCCCAGCCCCAGACTCGGCCCCAGCCCAGCCCCAGGCCTAGCCCTGTGCCAACCCTACCCCAGCCCAGCCCCGGTCCCAGCCCAGCCAAGCTGTGCCCCAGCCCCAGCCCTGCACCAAACCCAGCCCAGGCCCAGCCCCAGCCCTGCCCCAGCTCTGGCCCCAGCCCTGTCCCCAGCCCCGGCCCCTGCCCCACCCCCAGCCGTAGCCCAGCCCTGCCCTCAGCCCCAGCCCCAGCCCCAGCCCCAACCTTGGCCCCAGCCCAGCCCCTTCCCCAGCCCTGCCCCGGCCCAGCCCCAGCCCCTGCCCAGCCCCTGCCCTGGACCCAGCCCCAGCCCAGCCCCAGCTCCAGCCCCAGCCACAGCCCAGCCACAGCCCTGGACCCAGCCGCAGTCTTAGCCCCGGGCCCAGCCCAGCCCTAGCCCAGCCCCAGCCCAGCCCAGCCCCAGCCCCAGCCCCAGCCCAACCCCAGCCACAGCCCTGCCCCAGCCCTGGACCCAGCCCCAGCCACAGCCCCACCCCCGGCCCCAGCCCCGGCCCCAGCCCAGACCTAACCTAGCCCTGCCCCAGCCCCAGGCCTAGCCCAGCCGTGCCCTCAGCCCAGCCCTAGCCCCAGCCCAGACCAGCCCCAGCCCCAGCCCCAGCCTGGCCCCAGCCCTGTCCCCAGCCCCAGCCCAGCCCAGCCCCAGGCCCAGCCCAAGCCTAACCCCAGCGCTGCCCCAGCCCCAGCCCCGCCCCAGCCCCAGCCCCTGGCCGGACCTCAGCCCTGCCCCAGCCCTGGCTCCTGCCCCAGCCCTGGCTCCAGCCCCAGCCCCAGCCCTGCCCAAGCCTTGGTTCCAGCCCCAGCCCCAGCCCCGCGCCAACCCAGCCCCAGCCCAAGGCCCAGCCTCAAGCCTAGCAGAGCACCAGCACAGCCCCAGCCCCAGCCCAGCCCCTGCCCTGGACCCAGCCCCAGCCCCACCCCAGCCTCATCCCCAGCCCAGGCCCAGCCCTGCCCCGGCACAGCCCCAGCCCCAGCCCTGCCCCAGCCCCAGCCCCAGCCCCAGCCCCATCCCCAGCCCTGCCCCAGCCTCAGTCCTGCCCCAGCCCCGGCCCCAGCCCCAGCCCCAGCCCTGCCCCCAACCCAGCCCCAGCCATGCCCCCAGCCCAGACCTGTCCCCAGCCCCAGCCCAAGGCCCAGCCTCCAGCCTACTCAAGCCCCAGCCCCGGCCCCAACCTCAGTCCCAGCCCTACCCAAGGCCCCAGCCCCTGCCCTGCCCAGCCCCAGCCTGGCCGCAGCCCTGTCCCCAGCCCCGGCCCCTTCCCCAGCCCCAGCCCTAGCCCAGCCCTGCCCTCAGCCCCAGACTTTGCCCCTGCCCCACCCTCGGCCCCAGCCCAGCCCCAGCCCCAGCCCAGCCCCTGCCCTGGACCCAGTCCTGCCCCAGCCCTGGACACAGCCCCACCCTGGACCCAGCCCCAGCCCCAGCCCAGCCCCAGCCCTGCCCCAGCCTTGCCCCAGCCCCAGTCCAGCCCCTGCCCTGGACCCAATCCCAGCCCCAGCCCAGCCCCAGGCCAGCCCCAGCCACCGCCCAGCCCCAGCCCTGCCCCCAGCCCAGCCCCAGCCCCACCCTGGACCCAGCCTCAGCCCCAGCCCTGCCCCAGCCCTGCCCCAGCCTCATCCCCAGCCCCAGCCCAGCCCCTGCCCTGGACTGAGCCCCAGCCCCACCCCAGCCTCATCCCCAGCCCAGGCCCAGCCCTGCCCCAGCCCAGCCCAGCCCCATCCCCATCCCTGTCCCCAGCCCAGCCCCAGCCACCGCCCAGCCCCAGCCCTGGACCCAGCCCCAGCCCCAGCCCTCTCCCAGTCCCCACCCCTGCCCCAGCCCCACCCCCGGCCCCAGCCCCGGCCCCTGCCAAGCCCCACTCACGGCCCCATCCCCTACCCCAGCCCAGCCCTACCCCAGCCCCCCGCCCTGCCCCAGCCCCAGCCCTGCACCGAACCCAGCCCCAGCCCAGCCCCAGCCCTGCCCCAACCCAGCCCTGCCCCGGCCCAGCCCCAGCCCAGCCCCAGCCCCAGCCCTGCCCCAGCCCTGCCCAGCCACAACCCAGCCCCAGCCCCACCCTCAGCCCCAGCCCAGCTCCAGCCCCAGCCCAGCCCCAGCCACCGCCCAGCCCCAGCCCTGGACCCAGCCCCATCCCCAGCCCTCTCCCAGTCCCCGCCGCAGCCCCAGCCCCAGCCCCACCCCCTGCCCCAGCCCCGGCCCCAGCCCCAGCCAAGCCCCACTCACGGCCCCATCCCCGGCCTCAGCCCAGCCCTGCCCCAGCCCAGCCTTGCCCCAGCCCAGCCCCAGCCCAGCCCCAGCCCTGCCACAGCTCAGCCGAAGCCACAGCCCAGTCCCAGCCCTAGATCCAGCCCCAGTCGCAGCCGCGGACCCAGCCCAGCCCTAGCCCAGCCCCAGCCCCACCCTCAGCCCCAGCCCTGCCCTAGCCCAGCCCCAGCCCTGGACCAAGCCCCACCCCTGAGCCGAACCCAGCCCCAGCCTGGCCCCAGCCCTGCCCTAGCTCCAGCCCTAGCCCTGTCCCCAGCCTCGGCCCGTGCCCCAGCCCCAGTCTCAGTCCTGCCCCATCCCAGCCCCCAGCCCAAACCCTGCCCCCAGCGCAGCCCCAGACCCAGACTGGACCCAGCCCTGTCCCCAGCCCCAGTCACAGCCCAGTCCCAGGCCCAGCCCCAGCCTAGCCCCAGCCCTGCCCCAGCCTCAGTCCCAGGCCTGACCTCAGCCCCAGGCCTGACCTCAGCCCTGCCCCAACCCTGGCTCCAGCCCCAGCCCCAGCCCTGCGCCAACCCAGCCCCAGCCCAAGGCCCAGCCTCAAGCCTAATCCTGCCCCAGCCCTGGCCCCAATCCAGCCCCAGCCCCACCCCTACCTCAGCCCTAGCCCCAGCCCTGTCCGCAGCCCCAGCCCCAGCCCCAGCCCCACCCTCGCCACCAGCCCAGCCCCAGCCCCAACCTTGGCCCCAGCCCAGCCCCAGTTAAAGCCCTGCCCCAGCCCTGCCCCTACCCCGGCCCCAGCCCCACCCCACCCTCGGCCCCAGCCCAGCCCCTGTCCCAGCCCTGCCCCGGCCCAGCCCCAGCCCCAGCCCAGCCCCTGCCCTGGACCCAGCCCCAGCCCAGCCCCAGCCGCAGCCCCAGCCCAGCCCCAGCCCAGCCCCAGCCACTGCCCAGCCACAGCCCTGGACCCAGCCCCAGTCGCAGCCCCGGCCCCAGCAAAGCCCCAGCCCCAGCCCCAGCCCCACCCTCAGCCCCAGCCCAGCTCCAGCCACAGCCCAGCCCCAGCCCTGGACCAAGCCCCACCCCTCAGTCAAACCCAGCCACAGCCTGGCCCCTGCCCTGCCCTAGCTCCAGCCCTAGCCCTGTCCCCAGCCTCGGCCCGTGCCCCTGCCCCAGTCCCAGTCCTGCCCCACCCCAGCCTCATCCCCAGCCCAGGCCCAGCCCTGCTCCAGCCCAGCCCAGCCCCATCCACATCCCTGCCCCCAGACCAGCCCCAGCCCCAGCCCAGCCCCAGCCCAGCCCCAGCCACCGCCCAGCCCCAGCCCTGGAGCAAGCCCCACCCCTCAGCCAAATCCAGCCCCAGCCTGGCCCCAGCCATGCCCTAGCTCCAGCCCTAGCCCTGTCCCCAGACTCGGCCTGTGCCCCTGCCCCAGTCCCAGTCCTGCCCCATCCCAGCCCCCAGCCCCAGCCCAGCCCCAGCCCCAGCCCTGCCCCAGCCTCAGTCCTGCCCCAGCCCCGACCCCAGCCCCAGCGCCAGCCCTGCCCCCAACCCAGCCCCAGCCATGCCCCCAGCCCAGACCTGTCCCCAGCCCCAGCCCAAGGCCCAGCCTCCAGCCTACTCAAGCCCCAGCCCCGGCCCCAACCTCAGTCCCAGCCCTACCCAAGCCCCCAGCCCCTGCCCCCAGCCCCTGCCCCCAGCCCAGCCCCAGCCCTGCGTCAGCCCTGCCCCAGCCCTAGTCCCCAGCCCACACCCAGCACAGCACCAGCACAGCACCAGCCCCAGCCCCAGCCCAGCCCCTGCCCTGGACACAGCCCCAGCCCCACCCCAGCCTCATCCCCAGAACAGGCCCAGCCCTGCCCCTGCCCATCCCCAGCCCCAGCCCCAGCCAAACCCCACTCACAGCCCCATCCCCGGCCACAGCCCAGCCCTGCCCAAGCCCCAGCCCTACACCGAACCCAGCCCCAGCCCGGCCCCAGCCCTGCCCCAGCCCAGCCCTGCCCCGGCCCAGCCCCAGCCCAGCCCCAGCCCAGCTCCAGCCCCACCCTCAGCCCCAGCCCAGCTCCAGCCCCAGCCCAGCCCCAGCCCCAGCCCTGCCCTAGCCCAGCCCCAGCCCTGGACCAAGCCCCACCCCTCAGCCAAACCCAGCCCCAGCCTGGCCCCAGCCCTGCCCTAGCTCCAGCCCTAGCCCTGTCGCCAGCCTCGGCCCGTGCCCCTGCCCCAGTCCCAGTCCTGCCCCATCCCAGCCTCCAGCCCCAGCCCTGCCCTCAGCCCAGCCCCAGACACAGCCTGGCCCCAGCCCTGGCCCCAGCCCTAGCCACAGCCCAGTCCCAGCCCCTGCCCCAGCCTAGCCCCAGCCCTGCCCCAGCCGCAGCCCCAGGCCTGACCTCAGCCCTGCCACAGCCCTGGCTTCTGCCCCAACCCTGGCTCCAGCCCCAGCCCCAGCCCTGCCCAAGCCTTGGTTCCAGCCCCAGCCCCAGCCCTGCGCCATCCCAGCCCCAGCCCAAGGCCCAGCCTCAAGCCTAGTCCTGCCCCAGCCCTGGCCCCAATCCAGCCCCAGCCCTACCCCTACCTCAGTCCTAGCCCCAGCCCTGTACGCAGCCACAGCCCCAGCCCCAGCCCCAGACTCGGCCCCAGCCCAGCCCCAGGCCTAGCCCTGTGCCAACCCTACCCCAGCCCAGCCCCGGTCCCAGCCCAGCCAAGCTGTGCCCCAGCCCCAGCCCTGCACCAAACCCAGCCCAGGCCCAGCCCCAGCCCTGCCCCAGCTCTGGCCCCAGCCCTGTCCCCAGCCCCGGCCCCTGCCCCACCCCCAGCCGTAGCCCAGCCCTGCCCTCAGCCCCAGCCCCAGCCCCAGCCCCAACCTTGGCCCCAGCCCAGCCCCTTCCCCAGCCCTGCCCCGCCCCAGCCCCAGCCCCTGCCCAGCCCCTGCCCTGGACCCAGCCCCAGCCCAGCCCCAGCTCCAGCCCCAGCCACAGCCCAGCCACAGCCCTGGACCCAGCCGCAGTCTTAGCCCCAGGCCCAGCCCAGCCCTAGCCCAGCCCCAGCCCAGCCCAGCCCCAGCCCCAGCCCCAGCCCAACCCCAGCCACAGCCCTGCCCCAGCCCTGGACCCAGCCCCAGCCACAGCCCCACCCCCGGCCCCAGCCCCGGCCCCAGCCCAGACCTAACCTAGCCCTGCCCCAGCCCCAGGCCTAGCCCAGCCGTGCCCTCAGCCCAGCCCTAGCCCCAGCCCAGACCAGCCCCAGCCCCAGCCCCAGCCTGGCCCCAGCCCTGTCCCCAGCCCCAGCCCAGCCCAGCCCCAGGCCCAGCCCAAGCCTAACCCCAGCACTGCCCCAGCCCCAGCCCCGCCCCAGCCCCAGCCCCTGGCTGGACCTCAGCCCTGCCCCAGCCCTGGCTCATGCCCCAGCCCTGGCTCCAGCCCCAGCCCCAGCCCTGCCCAAGCCTTGGTTCCAGCCCCAGCCCCAGCCCCGCGCCAACCCAGCCCCAGCCCAAGGCCCAGCCTCAAGCCTAGCAGAGCACCAGCCCAGCCCCAGCCCCAGCCCAGCCCCTGCCCTGGACCCAGCCCCAGCCCCACCCCAGCCTCATCCCCAGCCCAGGCCCAGCCCTGCCCCGGCACAGCCCCAGCCCCAGCCCTTCCCCAGCCCCAGCCCCAGCCCCAGCCCCATCCCCAGCCCTGCCCCAGCCTCAGTCCTGCCCCAGCCCCGGCCCCAGCCCCAGCCCCAGCCCTGCCCCCAACCCAGCCCCAGCCATGCCCCCAGCCCAGACCTGTCCCCAGCCCCAGCCCAAGGCCCAGCCTCCAGCCTACTCAAGCCCCAGCCCCGGCCCCAACCTCAGTCCCAGCCCTACCCAAGGCCCCAGCCCCTGCCCTGCCCAGCCCCAGCCTGGCCGCAGCCCTGTCCCCAGCCCCGGCCCCCTGCCCCAGCCCCAGCCCTAGCCCAGCCCTGCCCTCAGCCCCAGACTTTGCCCCTGCCCCACCCTCGGCCCCAGCCCAGCCCCAGCCCCAGCCCAGCCCCTGCCCTGGACCCAGTCCTGCCCCTACCCTGGACACAGCCCCACCCTGGACCCAGCCCCAGCCCAGCCCCAGCCCTGCCCCAGCCTTGCCCCAGCCCCAGTCGAGCCCCTGCCCTGGACCCAATCCCAGCCCCAGCCCAGCCCCAGCCCAGCCCCAGCCACCGCCCAGCCCCAGCCCTGCCCCCAGCCCAGCCCCAGCCCCACCCTGGACCCAGCCTCAGCCCCAGCCCTGCCCCAGCCCTGCCCCAGCCTCATCCCCAGCCCCAGCCCAGCCCCTGCCCTGGACTGAGCCCCAGCCCCACCCCAGCCTCATCCCCAGCCCAGGCCCAGCCCTGCCCCAGCCCAGCCCCAGCCACCGCCCAGCCCCAGCCCTGGACCCAGCCCCAGCCCCAGCCCTCTCCCAGTCCCCACCCCTGCCCCAGCCCCACCCCCGGCCCCAGCCCCGGCCCCTGCCAAGCCCCACTCACGGCCCCATCCCCCTGCCCCCAGCCCAGCCCTACCCCAGCCCCCGCCCTGCCCCAGCCCCAGCCCTGCACCGAACCCAGCCCCAGCCCGGCCCCAGCCCTGCCCCAACCCAGCCCTGCCCCGGCCCAGCCCCAGCCCAGCCCCAGCCCCAGCCCTGCCCCAGCCCTGCCCAGCCACAACCCAGCCCCAGCCCCACCCTCAGCCCCAGCCCAGCCCCATCCCCAGCCCTCTCCCAGTCCCCGCCGCAGCCCCAGCCCCAGCCCCACCCCCTGCCCCAGCCCCGGCCCCAGCCCCAGCCAAGCCCCACTCACGGCCCCATCCCCGGCCTCAGCCCAGCCCTGCCCCAGCCCAGCCTTGCCCCAGCCCAGCCCCAGCCCAGCCCCAGCCCTGCCACAGCTCAGCCGAAGCCACAGCCCAGTCCCAGCCCTAGATCCAGCCCCAGTCGCAGCCGCGGACCCAGCCCAGCCCTAGCCCAGCCCCAGCCCCACCCTCAGCCCCAGCCCTGCCCTAGCCCAGCCCCAGCCCTGGACCAAGCCCCACCCCTGAGCCGAACCCAGCCCCAGCCTGGCCCCAGCCCTGCCCTAGCTCCAGCCCTAGGCCTGTCCCCAGCCTCGGCCCGTGCCCCAGCCCCAGTCTCAGTCCTGCCCCATCCCAGCCCCCAGCCCAAACCCTGCCCCCAGCGCAGCCCCAGACCCAGACTGGACCCAGCCCTGTCCCCAGCCCCAGTCACAGCCCAGTCCCAGGCCCAGCCCCAGCCTAGCCCCAGCCCTGCCCCAGCCTCAGTCCCAGGCCTGACCTCAGCCCCAGGCCTGACCTCAGCCCTGCCCCAACCCTGGCTCCTGCCCCAACCCTGGCTCCAGCCCCAGCCCCAGCCCTGCGCCAACCCAGCCCCAGCCCAAGGCCCAGCCTCAAGCCTAATCCTGCCCCAGCCCTGGCCCCAATCCAGCCCCAGCCCCACCCCTACCTCAGCCCTAGCCCCAGCCCTGTCCGCAGCCCCAGCCCCAGCCCCAGCCCCACCCTCGCCACCAGCCCAGCCCCAGCCCCAACCTTGGCCCCAGCCCAGCCCCAGTTAAAGGCCTGCCCCAGCCCTGCCCCTTACCCCGGCCCCAGCCCCACCCCACCCTCGGCCCCAGCCCAGCCCCTGTCCCAGCCCTGCCCCGGCCCAGCCCCACCCCCAGCCCAGCCCCTGCCCTGGACCCAGCCCCAGCCCAGCCCCAGCCCAGCCCCAGCCACTGCCCAGCCACAGCCCTGGACCCAGCCCCAGTCGCAGCCCCGGCCCCAGCAAAGCCCCAGCCCCAGCCCCAGCCCCACCCTCAGCCCCAGCCCAGCTCCAGCCACAGCCCAGCCAAAGCCCTGGACCAAGCCCCACCCCTCAGTCAAACCCAGCCACAGCCTGGCCCCTGCCCTGCCCTAGCTCCAGCCCTAGCCCTGTCCCCAGCCTCGGCCCGTGCCCCTGCCCCAGTCCCAGTCCTGCCCCACCCCAGCCTCATCCCCAGCCCAGGCCCAGCCCTGCTCCAGCCCAGCCCAGCCCCATCCGCATCCCTGCCCCCCAGACCAGCCCCAGCCCCAGCCCAGCCCCAGCCCAGCCCCAGCCACCGCCCAGCCCCAGCCCTGGAGCAAGCCCCACCCCTCAGCCAAATCCAGCCCCAGCCTGGCCCCAGCCCTGCCCTAGCTCCAGCCCTAGCCCTGTCCCCAGACTCGGCCTGTGCCCCTGCCCCAGTCCCAGTCCTGCCCCATCCCAGCCCCCATCCCAGCCCCAGCCCAGCCCCAGCCCTGCCCCAGCCCCAGCGCAGCCCCAGCCCTGCCCCAGCCCCAGCCCCGACCCCAGCCCCAGCCCCAGCCCTGCCCCCAACCCAGCCCCAGCCATGCCCCCAGCCCAGACCTGTCCCCAGCCCCAGCCCAAGGCCCAGCCTCCAGCCTACTCAAGCCCCAGCCCCGGCCCCAACCTCAGTCCCAGCCCTACCCAAGGCCCCAGCCCCTGCCCCCAGCCCCTGCCCCCAGCCCAGCCCCAGCCCTGCGTCAGCCCTGCCCCAGCCCTAGTCCCCAGCCCACACCCAGCACAGCACCAGCACAGCACCAGCCCCAGCCCCAGCCCAGCCCCTGCCCTGGACCCAGCCCCAGCCCCACCCCAGCCTCATCCCCAGAACAGGCCCAGCCCTGCCCCGGCCCTGCCCCAGCCCCAGCCCCAGCCCCAGCCAAACCCCCACTCACAGCCCCATCCCCGGCCACAGCCCAGCCCTGCCCAAGCCCCAGCCCTACACCGAACCCAGCCCCAGCCCGGCCCCCAGCCATGCCCCAGCCCAGCCCTGCCCCGGCCCAAATCCAGCCCAGCCCCAGCCCCAGCCCTGACCCAGCCCAGCCACAGCCACAGCCCAGGATCCAGTCCCAGTCGCAGCCCCGGCCCCAGCCCAGCCCTAGCCCAGCCCCAGCCCAGCCCTAGCCCAGCCCCAGCCCAGCTCCAGCCCCACCCTCAGCCCCAGCCCAGCTCCAGCCCCCAGCCCAGCCCCAGCCCCAGCCCTGCCCTAGCCCAGCCCCAGCCCTGGACCAAGCCCCACCCCTCATCCAAACCCAGCCCCAGCCTGGCCCCAGCCCTGCCCTAGCTCCAGCCCTAGCCCTGTCGCCAGCCTCGGCCCGTG